>NW_009185712.1:8745-23694 GCF_000690835.1 Fulmarus glacialis | reverse complement strand
TGGTGGGGAGCTTGGGGCAGGCTCCGAGGCTCCTCCGCGGCCGGGTGGGGGGAAGCGTTTTCCCGATAAATGTGCCTGAAGTTGTGTTGTGCTTCCAAGGTGTCTTGTGCACCCCGTCGGGCCTTCTGGGGGAAAGGGCCCCTGCTCTGCTGCGGGTTTCTCCTTTTCCCGATGGGTCCTCCTTCACTGGCCCCTCTCTGGGAGCCAGGACTTCTCCGCGTCCCGCTGTTGGTGCGGGGTGGCGCAGGGGACCGGCCGGCAGCGCTTGAGCAGGTTTTACCCAACAGCGTCATGGGGAAGCTGGTGCTGAGGGCACTTACTGAGCAACGCCAACGGATGGAAAGTGTTTAGCGCCTGCAGGATCAGCTCATCAGTGAGAATGTGGCTAGACGGTTGCAAAAATAAGATATGGAAGAGTCTTGTTTTAGGAGGCACTGCCCTCTCCCTGCTGTTGGGCCCCTCTCAGTGTTGTGAGCTGAGCCCAGGACTCCGGAGGAGGAGATGTGCTTCCAAGGCGTTGTGGTTGCCCCCATAGTGGGATTTTGATGTGCCACTCACATGCAAGGCTTCATCGGGGAGAGGAATAGACTTCAGAGTTAATGATCTCAGCAGTTAATATGATCTCTCTACTGCTCATACTATCGTGCAGGTCCAAGCCTCAGTGACAGGTTTTCTTTGTCTGAAGCTTGTTCTTCTGTTACTGCTCAAATCTGGTCATTCTTCTGGATCTTAAATCCTTCTAAATGTAAACTGCGGAAGACTGTCAGTTCAAACTCCGCTTTACGCACCAACAGTCCCAAGTGACCAGTGGTGTAGGAGCAGTGTGGGCAGGAATACCTTCTGCTGTGCTCCTGTGGCTTCCCTGGGACTGTGCTGTTGAAGTATTTATACTGCCTTGATGTATTTATCTTTGCAAATATGCTATTTATCCTACAAGTGCCTCAGTGAGGACAATATACTCTCCATTTTGGAGAAAACTGAGACACAGAAACTAGATTTCTCCAAGGTCGCACAAGTGGTATCCAGCGAAGCAGTGACATGATTCCAGATCTCTTGAATCCTGACTTTCTGGCAATTAAACATCCTTTCTCTCCTCTTTAAAGTTATCTGCCTTTTTTTCCTCTCATCAAAGGTATTTTGGGACACGTCACGACTGCCAAAAATTTTAACTACAACAGTGACGTTGTGTAACATCTTTTGGGCTTCCAGATTAAGTGACAGATTTCATGAAAAAAAGGAGAAAATAAAATGACATTTTCTCTATAGTCTAATTCCCACACAGGCAAAAGCAGCTGTTAAATGTTTCTGGAGTTAGTAGTAGCTTTCTTAATTTAAAATAAATAAATAAATCCATAGCTGTTTTATTCCAGGAAATTACAAGACTACTATTAACTTCCATAGAAATCTGATTTTTATGCCTCTTATTATTATTATTTTTTAATCCACAAACAAGAGTGGAGTATAGGTTGGGGAAAAGAGACCTGCTGGGTCTCTGCTTCTGGTTTTTTAACTGTGGGACAGCTAGGGTTTCTTCTTGAATTCCTGTGTTTTCCACAAACCAGGAAGGATAACTGAATGAATACGTGTGGGTACCTATCAAGTATATTTTCAGGGCAGCCTGAATTTTCGAAAACATATACTTGATAAGCTTGTTCTGCGCACTTGTAATGCTGCTTTGTTATAAGAGAGAACTGAAACATCAATCTCACCAGGCTGTAGCAGTAGTTTTAACAGAAATAATTTCTAGTTCTTAGTCTGATGGAAAGTTGCCGTATAGTACAGTATGGTCCTTGAATCTGCTGACAGTTACAGGCCTTCTGAGTTCCCAGAGCAGCAAGAGAGTAAATTTTTGAAGATGGAGATAGTTTTTTACTGCTTATCAAAGCACTGAAATCGATAACACCAGTGCAACAGCAAAGGCAGCTACTGGCTGTGATCATGGGGGAGTGCTTGGGACAGCACCCAAATAGAGTTTGGAGGCATTGTTCTCATGGGAACATATTGCTCTCTTTAATAGTCTTTTAATATATTTCATAGTCTAAAACACATGTTTTTTTTTAAAAGATCCTGTAAATGTCAGAAGGATTCTGAAGGGTTTTTTTCCCATTCAGATAATATACAAGTGCACTGAAATACAGTACAAAAGGGTTGGCGGCCCCAGTTCACTTAAATGTCATCTGCCTTCCAGTTCGCATTCATTTTCTTCCTTTGCCTTACGCTAATACCATTTTAGATTAAGTTTTTAATGTAGCTCTCTTACCCAAAGGTGCCTGGGAAGTTTGGATGCTTTGAGTCTCTGTGGTAAAGGAGTTAATGTGCTCTTTCATGTGCAGGGCCTGCTGTTTGGGATGTTTTCCTTTGTGGTCACTCTTGCTTCTAGCTGAACTGTCTTGAGGATGCTTAGCATTTATCACAAATGTTTTTTGAGTGATTTGATGACTATTGTGGTGTTTCTCTGATTTTGGTGATATTTCAATTGATGATCTCCTCTGTATTTGCTTTGCTCAAACAAGTACCTAAGAAACAGGATGCTAATCAGGTGAATAACAGCTGATTTGAACAGGAGGTTTGGTGTCTGTCTTATAAGGGATTTTTTAGTATTTTGAATTCCAGTTATAGAGTATAGAGAGAACTGACACTTTGCATTTTTATAACTGTAAGAACATTTTTAATTTTTTATCCCCTAGAACATGGTGATGAGTTTCCGAGTCTCAGATCTTCAGATGTTGCTGGGTTTTGTTGGCAGGAGTAAAAGCGGACTTAAACATGAACTAGTCACCAGAGCATTGCAATTGGTCCAATTTGACTGCAGCCCTGAAGTTTTCAAGAAAATTAAGGAGCTCTATGAGACTCGCTACGCCAAGAAGAGCTCTGAAGTCGCGCAGCCTCAGCCGCAGCAGCACCGGTCTCCCGAGGCACTCTCCATACATTCATCGTACGACCGCGGGAGCACCGTTGCTCGGACTTCTATCTCCACTACTAATATTGACTATCCTGCGCTCTATGGGAAATACCTTAACGGACTGGGAAGGTTGCCACCCAAAGTTGCGAAGCCTGAAGTTCGGCTGGTGAAACTTCCCTTCTATACGACCCTGGATGAACTGTTGAAGCCGACAGAATTAGGTGAGTTTTCAATATGCTGGTGCTTTCATGATGGACTCGGTCTGGGAGAGAAAAGTGAAACATGGTTAAGTGTCAAAAAGATAACTGATTTCAAAGATCTGTAAAGTCATGTGACAGAGGAGAGGCTGATTAATGTGGTGGTGGATGCCCTCCTTTCCCTCCTCTCTCCCCTCATACTTAGAGTTTAGAGAAGGATATTTATATCTGTTTTTTTCCCCTTGCCTTAGAACAGGAATGTGATCACTCTGAGATGTAATTTGAAAGCCCGTCTTGTTTGGCTGCAGCTTTCATATCTTTCGTTGGATATGCTGCATTGTTGCACGTTGCAGTCTTTTGCTGTGAATCATGCTCTGTCTTCCATCTCCATAATTTGGCAGTGTATTGATGAAAATCTTTCTGTGTTGGTGTTGCACCTGTGCTAAGCAAGTATGCTGGCATATTCTACACTAATGCTATTTTTCAGTGCTTATAATACTTGACCTAAAGCCTCCTATGGGTGAAGGAGGGTGGTACACACATCAAACTGCATTTCTGACTCTTTTTTTTTTTTTGTGCTTATCATAGTTATTTGCACGTGATGCTGTGTATTTTGAGGGGCAACTAGGAAAACTGGAAGAAGTGCTTTTTCCCTCCCTGGAGCTGGGAGACTGATTTTTCATTATTTTAATTCTGAGAAACAGATAGTATTGTCATTGATGTTAAATATAATGTTCTTGTAGCGAAGACAGTGTTTACAGAGGAGAAGTATCATTGTAATCTGCTGAGCCTCAGTGTCTCAAAGTCAATATCAGGTAATACCAGGCTTTGCTACTAAATGAACTTAGAGCTTGGGAAGCTGGTCTTTCTTTGCTTAAAAAAATGTTTGATGTGCATGTGGATTGGAGGGAAAAAAAAAGATAGATGAAGATATGATTGTGCAGGTACAAAAAAAAAAAGGACTAATTCATCAGATTTATGTAGTTTTCATCTTCATTTGGAGGCATTAAATATATTAATGCTGTGACCATTTAAACAGCTGGGGGGTGACTGCCAGTGTAAAGCTAAAATATTTTAAATGCTGTTTGGGGAATGGATTAGTTCAGTCTTAAATGTGGGGTAGCATTTGTTAGTTGTTAGTCAGGAACGCAAATGTAGTCTTTTGAAGGAAAACAAATTTTCAAGAGGTGGAAACGTGCAGAGAGAGGAGAAGAGCCTGGATATACTTACTGTGATTAACAGATTTTGTTAAAAGTTGACATTAAATCTTCTACATCAGATCAGAACCGAGGCCTCATTAAATTTAGTATCTCGCTCTGTTAGCTGACACCTCCCTGGGGTCAGCCTGTTCCCTAAAGCATATTTGACTAATTTTCCCTTTTGATGAGAGTGTTTGCTGCATAACGGTGGGGGATTGGTGGTGAGTGACTGGGTATGAACAGATGTTCAGTCTTCGTTGTCCCAGTCAGCTGCTCAGAACCTAACGACATCTTCTAGACACTTGTTTAATTTTCCCAACCTGGTGACCTGCAACTATAATTCTTTCTGCCTACGCCGATGTGAATTAAGAAGCATTTGTTTCTCTGTAAAACTGGGGTTATTTCAACACTGCATGGATATCGGCTGCTCCCCATTGCTACCTGGAACAGCGGAGTGCTGGAATAACTTTGACATCAGAAGTTATGCTTGTATGGGGCCCTGCTTAGTGTGGAAGGATGATAAAACAAAGCACTCTGAGAAAAATGGAGTGTTTTTCCATATGAAAGCTGCACCAGTTCATGCTTTGTTGCCCAGATTTCACGTTTTGTGTTTGGACCAAGCGTAAGCTCCTTGTCAACCTCAGAAACTCATAACGTGGACATACCTGAAAGAGATTTAAGATCTCGGATCCATTTAGAAACACCTAGCTGCTGTTGTAGCTCCCCTTTTCCCAAGGCTACAAAAGAGGTATTTTAAGCATAGAGCTGTGGTGGGAGTAGGGGAAGCTTAATTTATAAGTTCCAGACTTGGAAGCATTTTTCTTAATGAAAAGGCTCTCTTGCCTCTTTGAGATGATTGCCTTGAGATCAAAGGTGAGGTGGGCGATGCCTAATTTGGTCTGTAGGCAAGCAGATTCCCTGAAGGACTATCAAATTACTATTAGGCTCGTAGACAAAGGTGGCTTCAGCTACAAGCAGATAGATTAGGTCCATTGCGAACCAGTTAATATCTCATATTTGATAACTACACACACAGTTTCAGTCAATTTAAGTATTACGTTTAGCATCTGAGTTATCTACATGAAAACAGCTTCTGCCGCAGTTTTCTGGTTTGGTCTAAGGATGTCAACATGGAAGAATTCTTCTAATTTACTGAAATCGCTGCAATTCTCTTGGGTGGATAAGGCTTAAAATTAAGATTGATCAGATACCCTTTTTAGAGGGAATGAATACTAATATCTTTCCTGCATTGTATTTTAAGTAGCTAACAAGCGGAGTATTTATGAGCTCTGTGGTATCTGAGCTCCTCACTGATAAGTGTACTTATCCTCTGGCACCTTTTTGGGTAAAGCAGTGTGAATGTAGTTTTTGACAGTAATAGTGTGCTGTAAGGAATTCTGAATGATTTTTTTTGTTCTGAATGTTAGCTGTGACAGCCTCTACTCGCTGCAGAGGCTTCTGGTCTTCTCCTGGAGACATGCCAAGGGAGAGCTTGCGGTGCAGCTGTGGGAGCAGAAGGCCATGTAGGCTGGGAGGTCCTGCCACTGTCAACGTAAACAGGATTTGTTTGGTTTTGCCCTTTTGATAATACCTGCCTTGCAGCAGTGCCGTTGCTGTTCTCTCATGTGTAAGTAATAAAACTGCTCCAGCCCCCTCCTCTGAAGCCGAACTTCAGTCACTGTGAATGGGGCCACTGATTTTGTGGCAAAGGCAACTGCCTTCCACTGACTGCAGAGCAAACGCCGCTGTGTTGGGCTATCGCCAAGGAATCCCGGCAAAAGCACGTGCTCAAACTGTTGCTATATCCACCTAAACAAACTGTGGTATGCATTAAAATGAGTGCTCTGCCTCTTACGAAAATAAAAGATGTCATACAGTTAACTTGCCCTGTCTCCCCAGGCCCCCGTGTGAGCACAAATGACCTTCGGTCTACTCAGAGTAGTTCCAACAGCCAAGAAGGAAACAAAAAAATTACCTATATATTGTATTGTGCCCTGAGGTGGGCTGTTTTGGAGGTGTAGGGATGTGAATGAGGACTCGCAACAAGCTCCTCAGCCCTGCAGAAGCCTCCTGCCAGCAGCTCATCTCTGACTGATCTACCTTTGGGATCTCCAGCCACAGTGATGTCGGTATAATCTCTCTTTCCTGGGGGTATATAATGCCTTAGCGAGTTTGACCAATAAGTATAATAGTGAGGAATGTTACCTTTAAAAAAAAAAAAAAAAAAAAAAAAAAACAAAACCAGAACAAAAATCCCCTTACTGCAGGGAAACCCTAAAACCCTGAAATCACTATAGTCCTTATTTTGCATGGCACGGTCTAGCCTGCCAGATCGAGAGCTGCAGATGAGGTTGGCTTCTCAGAATGGGAATTCATTGCAATTACGTTGGGCTAAAGTCTTGAATATGATTTGCCAAGTCCTTTTGGGTTTTAGAAGTTTTATGTCTTGACTCATTCTGAGGATTGCTGATCGAGCTCAGTCTTAAAAATTGATTTCCTGCTATTGCCAACTGTTAAAATAAACAGCAGCCATTTTACGAGTCAAGGAGCTGAATTGTGGGCTGAGGTATCTGTCCTGGAGAAAGGATCAAACTCAGTTATCTTAAAATATTTAGCTTTAAAAAACTGGATTTTTTTTTTCCTGGCTGCTCAGCAAAGAAATGAATAACTGATGAGGTACCCTAAAAGTGTACCTCCTGGAGTTTGAGCTTATTTTCCAGCATAAGATTTTGTCTCAGAGTGTTTTTTCTTCTAGTCTTTTGGGGAAAGTTCTCTTGCACTTTTCTCCAAAGCACCCAGTTCTGATTGCTGTTGGCAACAAGGTATGCATGGACACATCCTGAGTCTGTTCAGCAGTCTACTATCTTCTTGATTTTTTGTTTTCCCTTCAGCTCTTTTTTGTTCAGGTAACATTGGAATGCTTTGTGTGACTCTCCAGCAGCTTCCTGTGAGCGCAGTTGAGAAGTACCCCTCAATTCTTGCCTGGAGAAGGGTCTTTCACAGTGAGAAATAAAGAAAATGGGGAGCACGTGCTGCTGCTGCTCATTTCTCTTACTTCATGCACAAAGAGGAGAGTTGTTAACTAAGTAGCTGTAGAGAAACGTGGGCACCTGACTATTTTTTGTTTTCCTGTAACGGTGGTTGCACAGTCGAACTGTGTAGCCCATGGATAGCTGGTGCTTTGCAGCCAGGACTGCTGTGCAAACTCACCATCGTATCCCCTACATGGTGGCGGTGGTCTTTCACCTAAGCCCCAGAGCGGTACTCGCTTCTGGTGTTGTCAGCAACTATTTGGTGTGTCGCAGAAATGAGCAAATTGCCTGTTTTGAAATTCGATAGTGTGCTGGTTTTAATGCTATAGAATATTTTGCTGGAGAGGTGATAGTAAATCTGTTGGATACTTCAAAGGGTTTGGCTTCCATCGCTGATGGCATCCTCTAAGGGTGCCGGTCAGTGCTGCAGGCAGCCGGCTCTCAGCAGCCCGGCGCTTCTTTTTGTAAAAGAAGGGTGAGCTGATATAAATGCAAAATAAAACAAGAACAACTTCTCAGTTTTCCTAATCAGCTTTGCTTTGTGTTCGTGTCGGTCAACAATTAGGAGGACAGTGTGTCTATAGACAGTTATTCAAGCAATAATATTAAAATGATTTGTTGTTGTTGTTGTTCTTACCATTCATCACTTTCTAAAAATAACAGTCCTTATGAAATGCTTTACTTCTCGATGGTTGTTTTGGTCAAGAGACATTTGGATGGAAAACGGAATTAAATTGAAAGTCCATAAAGATATCTTAAATTTTTTTATTATTATTTCTGAAAGCCCTTTTTGCATTTTTAAAGCTGAATTACCAAAGGGAAGTATCTGTAGTCAGTGAGTCAGATTGTCACCATGTCTTCCAAGATCTTAGAGCTGCTGAGGCTTTATCCTTCCTTCATCTCATCTTGTTCACAGACAGTAAAGCACACTTTTCTACTTCTCAAATTCTGGCTTTGAATAAGCTAGCAATTGAAGTGATGCAAAGAAAAAAATTCAATTCTTGCTAAAAAGAAAAAATAAAAGATGTTTTATCACTTCCTGTTCTTTGTTTTTATTCTCTGACTTTCACCAGTTCAGGGCCTTGACTTCTGTTGGAAATGTGTACTGATAATAAAATTTAGCGTGTTTGAATTTAATAAAAGGTAGTAAGCGGAAGTCGTAACATAAGTTTTCCACATCTCAAGCTTCATTTTAACCATGTTAAATGCATTTGGTCTTAAAACTGTGAATGGATAAAAGACCAATTAATGCTGAGTTCTCAGTTAAGTGTTTCTGAAAGTGGAGTGCTGTAACACCGTACCTATAAATGCACCCTCAAGGTCATGTGTTTGTAAGTCATGTTTTGTCTCTTACAACTGTTTTTTATGATGCTTTTTTATTATCTAAGCTGATCTCGTTGTTGTTTCCTTTCTCTTCCAGAACCAGTCTGATCAGTCTGGTGGTTTCATGCTTTCATGTCATGCATAGCTCTCTTCTTAGGCTTCTTTGAGTTCTAGTCTCCACACTGTGACACCACTTATGGTTTCTTCTTATATGCACGCGTGATTGTTGGCTCATTGATTATTTGAGGGGAGGAAAAATAAAAAAGGAAAAAGCAGGTCCAAATCCACTGTGTACTAATAGTGTGCTAATTAGCAAAACAGGCAAGTAATGAATGAGCAAAGCTGTAATCAACGGTAGATTTACCAAAATGCATGATGATTGGAGTTCTTGTGCAGCTGTATGGGAGAAAACAAGACTTAGAAATAAACATAGCTCAGAACATAAAAAATCACCTTGTGCTTAGCAACGTAAGAAGAGCTAGATATTATCAGTTTGATGTACAGTCTTTTTTCCTCTTCAGTTCCACAGAATAACGAGAAGCTTCAGGAAAGTCCGTGCATTTTTGCATTAACACCAAGACAAGTGGAGTTGATCAGAAATTCCAGGTACTTCTCATTGGGTATTAACAGTTCAAGAAGATGTAGCTGTGTAATTCCTCTGTGTTCCCTCTCTGTGGAAGCTTTTGTTTTCTGCAAGGAAACACAGTTTGTTTGAGGTCATGAGCAGAGAGGCTACTTCTCATGTAAAGCAGATAGCTTTGGGGGAGGTGGGAGGTACAGTTTTACCCATCTAAGTCTCTAAGTTTCACTTCTGCTCCTCTAATCTTGCTTTTGAATAGTACCTTTGGGCAGGAAAAGTGATATGAAATTGTTGATGACCTAAATTCTCTGTTGAGCTTGTGTTGTGAATATTTGCAGATTTTTCTTTGCATCAAAAGTTCAAAAGCTATACATGTTACGCTGTTTGCATCTGAAAGAAAGCTTCCTTGTTGTAAAGGATACTATAGTAACTGCCTAAGAAAACATCTTGCACCGATTAGGATTTACCCTGACCTCTGTCATGATGCAACTTTTGATTCAAACAATGGAACGCATCAGAGATGTCAGGGCAGGCAGGAAGACTTCCTTTTCTGCTGACCTGCTCCCTTGATCCTTGCTGCTGTGAAAGGACAATGATGCAGAACAGGTCCTCCAAAACTAAGCGTAAAGCCTTTAAATATTTCTCTTTATGGTAAAATCATACTGTTGTCATAGAGTCGGAGAAAGATGACGTTTCTTGAATATCCAGTGCTTGATTACTGTTGTGATCCCAGTAGGTCAACAGAAGCAGTGCAGGGGAAGCCGTTTGAAGACTTAACAGAAAGGAAATGATATACCACAGAAGTCTTTAAGGGTGATAAAAGACTACACGTGTTGTAGCTGATTCTTAACGTTCTTTTTTCCATGTATTCAGATTTGTGAGAGAACTTTCACTTCAGTAACACAACTTAAATATTTCATAGCAGGGGTTTCAGTGAGAGTCTTTTCTTGTCTAGAATGATCACTCAGCGCAGGTCCATCTTCTTCCACTGCTTGTGGGTGGTACCAGATGTGTTTCCCCCAGGTCTAAAACTGCCGCATCAGCTCCTGTCTGTCAGCTGAACTGAGGTTCCATCCCTTCCACCCCCAGAATCAAAACATTTATACTAAACACTGAATTGGAATGTGAAACACTTTCAGAGGCAAATCAAGACTAATTTTGGGATTTTATCTAATGCCTCGCATCCTGTGGAGAAATTAAGAGTTTTACACCTGTGTATAAAGACTCCTAATAAAATACCCTTGTTCTGGGATATGTTGCTTTCATGATACCAGTTGAAATCCTGTAGTGAATAGCACGACTGAAGTTAGCAATATTAACAGTTGTTCGGCTGGTGCCGTAATACTTGGTTCCTTGGTTTGCATGAACAGCTTTAGCTGAATAATTGAACAAAGGGAGTCTTCAAAGAACACTGTCAGGTAGACCTGACCTTAAAACGTAGTTTTTGTAAATGCTTACAAATCAGCCAAAGGATGCCAGGCAAATTGATATCTTTCACCCAACACCCTTACAGTTTTGAAAACCCAGAGAAAGGCTGTGGGATAGTACATTAGGAAAAAAAAATAATTACAGAACCACTGACATTTGCAGAGGGAATTGTACAATTTAAATAAAATTTTGTAAAGTAATTCTTTAAAGGTCTATAAAAAAATAAGAACTAAAACTCTTGAGTCTGGCAAAAGTGACAGCTGATTTTGGTTGTTTTGGGGGTTTTTTTGTGTGGCTTTTTTGTTTGTTTTTTTACATAATTAACCTGAAGTTTCTGTTTGTTCTTTAATTTACTAGGGAGTTGCAACCCGGTGTGAAATCGGTTCAGGTTGTGCTAAGGTATGTTTGAGCATGGGGTTGATTTAACATCAGGTGCAGAACAGGGGAGGAGGGAATGCACTACCAAAAGATATTAACTTTCAATGTGGTTTTTGTAGATAACTTACAGTAAATTGTTTGTTCACGTGCCTGACGCAAGCATCTTAAACTGTACTTTCTAACCTCTTCCTACATGTACTGCTTGAGTTAGTGCTGCAGTATGTCAGATTTTGCTGCCCAGGTATCAAGCCTGCGTCCAATGTGGGAGAGCCGAGTAGAATTGGCTTTGCTTTGGCCAGATGAGGGAGCAAGGGTTGGTGTGGTGATGGTTGGCTGCTGGTAGCTGTTGATGTGTAGAGCACTTTGGACATGCAAACAGCATGGGAATATTGAGAGACGTGTCATTTCTTTACAGAATCTGTTACACAGACACTAGTTCTCCTCAGGAGGATCAGTACCCTCCGAACATTGCAGTGAAAGTGAATCATAGTTACTGCTCAGTGCCGGTAAGTCAGCTCAGCCAGGAGGTGTGACATTGCAACTTTGGAAGGACTTGTGTAATTTAGAAGGAAATTGGTTTCCTGATGAATGCAGACAAGAAGCCAGAGTATAAAAGTGCACTGCTTAGTTTAAAGCTAATTTTCTAATGGATTAGCTATGTTGTTAATAAACTGTTCGTGCAAAAAGACTCAATCCTTTTTGCTTTGCGCTTGGTCTGACTGTTCAGCTCCCTTCTATCCCCCTCCTTGAAAACTGTGGGTGAGTAGAATTTAGTGAAGCTGATGAATGGATGTACCCACATAGAAGCATCTTGAGTAAAAAAATATATGTATTTAATCATTCTGCCTTAGGGCTACTATCCATCAAACAAACCCGGAGTGGAACCCAAAAGGCCCTGTCGTCCCATCAACCTCACCCATCTCATGTACTTGTCTGCCGCGACCAATCGCATCACCGTTACCTGGGGGAATTACGGGAAGGTACGTGCCAAAGGAAATCGCGCAGGACTACACGAACGAGTGCAAAGGAGCAGCCTTGCTCATTCTTTCCCTTCCTTCTCTCATTAGAGCTATTCCGTGGGGCTGTACTTAGTGCGGCAGATGACCTCAGCAGAGCTGCTGCAGAGGTTGAAAACCATTGGGATCAAACATCCAGAGCTCTGCAAAGCACTTGGTGAGTATGTCTGCTTATGAGGTGGCTTGGGGATGTCTGCTGTATGCCTGTCATTCTGCAGCATTCCTGATAGCCAGGCTGCTAGAAATATGCTTGGGAACAGCTGCCAAGTTGTATACAATTTCTTTCCTCCAGTTGTATAAAACCACTTTTTATTTGAACAGACTTGCTAAGCTGTATGTCGGTCGTGTGAAATTGCCCCAGACTTGTGTGCAAGTGCAGCACTTCTGCAGTGCATGTTTCTCGTGGCTCTGCAGAAGCTCTGAATCACTTTAGTTGGATTTAGAATTTGTCCCCAGGTCGTATCGTGGTGAGTGCCGCTGAGGGCCAGTGTCGTTCTGACGCGAATGGCTTCATGCCTTCACCTGAGTAATTATGAGCTGATGAACATTACCACAGCACCTCGGCCTTGACCCGCAGTATTTCCAAAGGAGATTTCTGGAGCAAGGGATCCTGGTGAAAATGTCCTGCTGCCCCAACCCCCCGTGAATCCTAGGGGCTGGCAGTGGGATTTCACCACCAGCACTTTCATATGCGTTGAGAGCTTCAGAGAAGAGATGATCCCGAGAGATGCTTATCCTAGACCACTCAGGTAAATCATCATGGTATGAGGCAAATGCAAAACATTACTGAAAATGAGGGGAAATTACCTTTCCAAGATAGTCTGACTTGCAGCTCATGAGTCTGGAGGATTTCCAGTTATTTAATGTTACTAGAGAGAGCATTCTTACTATGTAGTTCTGCATGGGAGAACTAACACCATGGATCGTGATGGTCTTTAAAATACACTATTCAGATCACGGACAACTCTTACCGAGTATAAGAAACATAATCTTGAAGATAGATTGTAGTTCATAGGGGAGATGATTACAGGCATGTCCAGCCTTCAGGTGCCTAATGTTGTGGGACACACTGCTGCTTCAGCCAAACATCTGATCTTCATGTTAAATGCAGCATTTCTGCAGCAGATGCTGAACACTTCTATATCTGTGTGCCACACCAAATAGTGTCCATGGCAGTCTTGATCATATTAAACCACTCTGACAGCCAGCACTTACCTATTGACGTAAGAAATGAAAATTTCCATTTGTTAAATACCCACCGTTCTCAGAAGCCCGAGGCCCTGGCTCTGCTCCCTTTTCTGCTGTTCACCAGAACCTTAAATGAATTGAGGAGAGGCTGGCTTTTGAGTTGTCCTAAACTGCAGAGGATCCTCTTATTCTTCTCTGACACTTCTTGAAACCAGGCTCAGCAGTATGTGCTGTTCCCTTTGAAGTGAGCACTTGCAGGATGGCCTGTCAGTCTGGGAGTGGCAGGCAGAGGTTCTGAAAGCAGCTTTCTTGCCTTTTCCACTTGGTAACAAGTGTGTGCCTCCAGTTCTACTGAGTTAGTTATCTAACAGCTTTGGCTGGACTTCGGGGCAGAGATGAGTTGCATTTGGTGACCTTAAATTTAACCAAATAAGAACGTTGTCTTGTTTCAGTTCCTTTGGCCTGTTACTGCTTGGAAGTTGTTTGGACATCTAAAACTGGCAAGCACAAGTAGCTTGTAAACTTCGCTTTTATAGCTCTGGTCTGTTCTGCAAATGATTTCATTTCATGTTCATTGCAATATCCCTCAGTACTCACTAAAGCTACCCTTTGACTTCGGTTCCATCTCGGGGCTGACTCATCTTCCTTTGCATATGCTTCTGTTGACTTTAGTATAGGAACATTGTCTGAAAACAGATGCTTGCATACACGGCTGTGGATCCAAAAGCAGTCTTAAAACAGCTTGATTCTAATCAGGAGGTCCTAGAAAATGCCCGTTTCTCCTTCCCATGAATCATAGTAATTGATGCACAGAGAATGCTCTTACAAAGAACTTTACGAAAAATTAAGCTTGGATGAAAAGTCTCCTAATGTGAAGAAAACAACACCAAATCTTGTAATCTTGTGGGAATTTCACATCTGAGAAGTCACTCTCTAATTAGAGCTGTCTGTTGCAAAACGGCATGTAGCCTCATTGTCTGGAGACATCTTGTTATGATCTGAAAAGGTCAAAATAAATGGTTGACTTGCTCCAAAGAAAAATGGTGATGGAAGTGTCAAAGGCCTTTTCGGACAGCAGTGTTAGCAGCAGCTACTCTTTAGGAGTTGTGTAGTAGTTTAGAGCTAATTTTCTATGTGGATTTTGCACCTTGATGAGGGACCTGCACATGTGGGACCTGCACGTCTGCTGCTCTTTTTGATTTGCCTGCAGCTCCTCTGAGTTTTCCTTTCAGGATGCAGCAGCGGGGGCAGGATTCTCTACCTCCTTTCCTAATGTCTGATTCTTCCCAAATACATGCTGGATCGCTGCTTGTGACTGTTTTTGCATGGCTGCCTTGCTCTTCGAGCTGTCTGCCCTGGTACCTCTGGGTCTGTTTGCGGTTCCTGAGAAATAGTCTGCTGGAATAAATGAGCTGGCCAGTACATAAGCTGAAGAGTTACAGCCCAGTAGTGCTAAGAGGAGGCTTGTTTATTTGATGGGGAAATGATGGGATGTGGTTTCCTGTCAATTTGACTGTATTCCGCGTTTGCTCACTTCTGGGGGAGCTTTCTCTGAATTTGAAGGGGCAGGGGGAGGCAGTTAACCCTGTCCTATTGCCACTGATCTCGGAAGGGAGTAAAATCCATTGTGCTTATGCTAATGACCAGATAAGCCTAAACTGACTTCGTTCCAGAAGTCTTGCCATGTGCGAGAGCTCTATCCGTCC
>NW_009185712.1:2091-8714 GCF_000690835.1 Fulmarus glacialis | reverse complement strand
TTTCCCTCCCTGTGGGAAGTCCAGGTATGTGGGTGTCTTAGTTCCCACCGAAGGGGGAGAAAGTTAACTCCCAGTTGGCTGCCTTGGTATAATACTAACATGAAAAAGCTGGTCAGCAGAGTGATTTTCTCTGTGTACCCCAGCTGCCCAGCCTGTAGTTTGTAAATAAGAGGTGGAAGGGTTGCTAAGAGAGCATTAACAGCGTAGCTAGCAGTTAGTATGCAGCAGGTTGCCCCGATCCCGACCCCTTCATTTGGTCTGCCTGGATGAGAGGCAGCATGTCCTGTTTGGCTGGGAGAGCTGGGTCGTTGGGAAGGGGGGTCTGTAAGAAAATGTGAGCTTCCTCGGCCGATAAATACTCTAGCTGGCCTGTAGACCATGAACTGCCTCGTCATGCACAAGGTTTTTGGCTAGCCAAGCAGCGTCTCTACTGAGCTCTGCAGGTTGCACAAGCCTGGTCCAATACAGCAGCTTTCTGTCTCCCATGTCCTGTGTCCCTGACTGACAGAGGTTGTCATCTGTGGGGAAAATGACTTGTACGCAGCCAAGGGCTGTCAGTGAGCCTGTTGACCTGTGCTACGCGTTGTTTCCAAGGCTTAAGTTTGCATCTGTTAAATTTTGTGCCCTCTACTCTTACTGCAGTAAAAGAGAAGCTACGCTTGGATCCAGACAGTGAAATTGCCACTACAGGTGTTCGTGTCTCCCTTATTTGTCCGGTAAGTCTTTGCAATATATTTAGCCTGTTTTTGTCAAGAAACCCTATTCTGCTGCCAGACCAGCTTTGCAAGCTAACGAACCTTTTTGCTTAGGAGAACTGTCTGGTGACAGCTTGGGTGGGTTTTATTGCTCATCTCCTGCTCTTTGGTTCAACAGCTCGTGAAGATGCGGCTGTCTGTCCCGTGCCGGGCCGAGACCTGTGCACATCTGCAGTGCTTTGATGCAGTCTTCTACCTACAGATGAATGAGAAAAAGCCCACATGGATGTGCCCCGTGTGTGACAAACCAGCACCCTATGACCAGCTAATAATTGATGGGTGAGTACGTACACTTCTCTGTCCTCAACCCCTTTCTTTTCCCCGCTGGGTGTGGCATCAGTGCGGTCTGTGCATCTGATTGAAGTTCACCTCGAAACAAAGTTGGAAGCTTATTCTGCTGGTGCCTAATATTCTGACTTAATGGTCTTGGTGTGTTAGAGCAAGGCTTGACTGTTTGTCTACCATTCTTAATTTTTGGATTAGGCTAAAGCATTTTGAGAATCAAGCATTTACTGCCTCACTCTTTTCATCAGGCTGATGAACCCGCACAACTAGCTGCCTTGGTTGACCGATATCATGCTGCATGGAATAAACCACTTTATAAGCATCTGATAAGGTGATTTTTTTGATAGGAAACATCTTCCTGTTTTCTTGTGAGTGTGAGGTGCTCATCAGCTCACAAGCAATTCTTGGCATGCTGTACATGTGATTGGGGGATCTTCTCTGCCAGCCATTAAACCGAATGTCGCACAACACATAGCCCCCAAGACAGAGGTACAAATGCAGTATTTGGGAAGATTTTTGTACAATTTTGTGTGACTGTTCCAGTCGATCTGGCCAATTTCTGTGGCCATTGTGAATATCTTAGTGTCAGGAATGGGAAGGATGCCTCAGTAGGGACTATTTCTGTGTTTTGCATGCCTACAGGGGAAAAAAGCAGCAGGTTCAGATGCACTGGAGGGACAGAATTAAAATGCTTTGGATAAATTGTCCAGGCTGGAGGTTTTGCAGATCTACCTGGGCTCCCTGGGCCTCCTGCCCTGGTTCCTCTGGGGACACCCAGTGGTGGTTGATCCCTGCTAGCAGGCTGAGCCTGTGCAGCAGGACCTTGGGGTGCTCAGTGGGCCCCGGGGGCTCTCTGCTGGGGGTCACCAGCCCCCTTGGTGTGGGAGGGGACACCAGTGCACTTGTCAGACCAATGGGGTATGCTGGGAGGGAACCGGCTTTTGGTACAGCACTTCTAGAGTGGGTTTGTGATGGGCAGACCGTGAAGTTTTGCACCAGCCTTGCATTTGGGTCTGGCTGCCGTCCTGGGGCTTCTGCCTGCCCCGTAGTGGGCCAGAAGGACAGAGCCACACCAGCATCCCCATTCTCAGTGTTCCCAGCGAGGCAGCCCCTGTCTCTTCTGCACGAGGGATGTTCTCTTTCTACTGTCTCATTTTGAATGTGGCATAGTTGCAGTAGTGCTGTACAAGCACAGGAGGGAATTAAAACAAAGTAAATTCCAAACAGCATTTGCAAAAGGGCGAGGCAAGAAATGCATGCCCGGAGCCCTGCCAAGAGTTCTCCGGCCATGAATGGGGGAAAGGTTGCTTTAGACTTGGCACTCAACTTGTCTTCTGGTTTTCAGTCCATATGGGAATGGCGTTTCCTATATCTCTGGACTAGAGTTAGTTTGCTCTGTCTTTTTACCAAAGAGAAGAGCAGAGGGCTCACCGTAAGCTAGGATTGCTGGAGTGCTACAGTTCAGCAGTACAAGAACACTTTGGAGGTGATGCTCGTATGTCTGAATGAGGTTTGATACTGGAAAGCTTAAAAATGCAGCTGTGTGCCAAGTGGATTACTCTAAAAAAACAGGAGATCTCCCTCTCCTCGTTGCAGACCTGGCAGACGGAGTCCTATATGCAAACTGCAGAATGAGCTAGGCTGACAGCAGGGGCCACCTGAGGCAAGCCAGAAAGCTGGCGACGATGCTTGTCAGCTCCAGAAATATGGGTTCCAGAGGCTATCTCTAGAGGAGAGCGCAATAAATTGCCTGGCTTTTTTCCAGGAGTAAAGGAAGGAACAAGGAGAGAATTAATGCAAACAGTAATCTCCACCCCACCCCCTAGATGAAGCTTTGTTGCCTCAAAATGCAGGGAGCCTGTTTTATGGGCTGGGACCACTGACATCCGTAGCGGTGCTAGCCAAGCCTAGAGCAACCCTGAGGACTGGTGGAGCAAGATGCATGGTTCTTGGCTTCTGGAAAATGATCTCCACCCTCATGGCTTGTATAATTGGCCTCTAACACAGATTCCCTCAAAAGTAAGGAGAGTTTAGAGAGAAATTGTTCAGGTGCATCCAGCTCCTTTGGCACACAAGGCAGTGAAGTGAGCAGATGAGTCTCCGCCTGGGTGGTACGTTCCCAGGGCCAGGCTGATAATAGTCTGAGCGTTGCTGTGTTTGTAGGTACTGATTTGATCCAGGAGTTGTGGCTTTTTAGGCAGTCTGAAGCAGCCTAGGCATAGATAACCTGTTTGCTTTGTCCTCTGGCCAACACCGACAGGAAAATCCAGTTCCTTTGAGATCTCCAACAAGGCTGCTGAGACTGAAGGGGAAGGTACGAGGGGTTGGATTGTGGAACCTCCACAGGTCAGCAGTGCACATATCCCTCCTGGACGAGGAGGAGGTCGTCACTGGTGAAGGCTCAGCAGATTTCTTTGTCCCTGCTCTGCAGTGCTCAAGACTGGGTTTCAGTGCCGGTTCTGTTGGATGAAGGTAGTCTTCAGACCTCCCTGGAAGTAAGCTAGAGGGAACCTGGCAGTCACAGCTGGATGTTGTTAGTCAAAAAAGGGGCGTAGGCTCCTGAGGAGGTAGTTGGTTGGTCGAGTCCAAGATCCTTTGGGCCTTGTCAGCTTTTTTGGAATTGCAGCCTTAGTGGTTGCTCTGCTGGATGACAGGACTGTCTGTGGAAACGCATTTCCTACTCGAGCTGGGAGAGAGCAGAAACTTTCTCCCACCAGTGTGCCACAAATAGTTTTCTTGAGCTTGTAAGACTTCACTGTTGGCTCTCCCTCATACTGAAACAGAAACTTTCTCCCACCAGTGTGCCACAAGTAGTTTTCTTGAGCTTGTAAGATTTCACTGTTGGCTCTCCCTCATACTGAAGGGAAATGCTCAAGTCCAGGAGTGAATAAGGCCTTGCAGAACAGTGGTTCCCATAGTGTGTCCAGGCAAATGGTGGGACATATCAGAATAAGGCAAGTACCCGGTTTCTGAGGCACAGTGAGCCAGAGTTAGGGCCTCATTCTGGTTAGAGTCTCTGCAATGAGAGATGGCTGACCTGAAGGTGTCTACGCTGGGTGTATTTTCAGTGGTGAACATGCTTTTTTTCTGTCACAGGAGGCTGCATATGTTGTTTTGGTGGCTGCTGTGAAGGCTTTGGGAAATAAAAGTAGGAAGGAAGTGAACTGCTGCTTGTTGGATTGCTTATTTCCTAATGTCGTAGGATATTTTGTCTTTTACTAATGCCTTGGTGTGAATGTACCTGCACCAGCCCTGACATAGCCCCATAGATGGGGCATCAGATGTCTGTCTGGAAGCGGTACCACAGACTTGGGAAATTGGGTGAAGAGGCAAGACTGTCTTCTAATTGCACATAATTAAAATGTTAGTTCATGGTTTAGGTACGTTGTCGGAAAGGACTGGGATGGTTTGCACTGTCAGAACCTGTACTTGTTTTATGGGAAATAAAACAAGCCCTTGACTGCAAGGGCTATCCGTTCGGCAGCCTTCTGCTAACACGCAAATTTCTTTTAAATTTAGTGCTGTTTAAGATGAAGATCCGGGTTGATGGCCCATCACTAAATGCATTCTGCTGATTCCCTCGAGCTTAATAGATGGCATCTTTTCTCCTGTCCAGGCTCCTGTCAAAGATCCTGACAGAATGTGAAGATGCAGATGAAATAGAGTACCTGGTGGATGGCTCCTGGTGTCCCATCAGAGCTGAGAAAGAGCGAAGCTGCAGCCCTCAGTGTCCAATATTAGTTCTAGGTGAGTATCTCTGGGGCTAAAGACTTTAAATTACTGTAGGGAATGTGCACAAATTGCAAAACTAGAATTCCCCAGCTGGCTTGGGAAAAGCTGTGTGATACCTTAACATGAGTGTGGCTCTCGGAGAGCTTCCTCTGGGTAGCCCCTTTGTTTTCAGCCTCTCCAGAAATGAACAGCATCGCCAGGGTGCATCGCATCCCTGTGGAGGAGGGCCCAGCCCAAGTGGGGTTATTCAGCAAAGCTGGGTTGTTACCAGTATGGCATTGAATAAGCTTGTCAGTATATGTGCCTCTGCAACCCCTGAAATGTCACGGCAAGACCAGCACTGTACTTTTGTGGGAAAAGAGGATTTTACTAGAAGGGCTGTCTGTTGGGCAGCCTGCACGAGGCCGGGTCCTCTAGCAGTGGTGATGTCTGCTGACGGGGTTGGCAGCGTTGCTGTGTAACTTCTTTCTTCGGCTGAGCCGGTTCCCCGTTCCCAGGCAGACGCCTTCCAAGCGGGTGGTGCAGGTGCCGTTGGGCACTGTGGCAAGTTCTGACCCCAGAGAGAGTGTCAGGTTTGTGGCATCGGCTCTCTTTTCAGGTGGCTGCTTGAATGGAGCTTGTTTCCTACACCCCTTTGCCTTTTAGACTTGACGTTACAAAGCATTTCTTTACCGAGAGGGTAGTCAAACACTGGAACAGGCTTCCTGGAGATGCCGCATGCCTGTCAGTGTTCAAGAGGCGTTTGGACAATGCCCTTAATAATGTGCTTTAACTCTTGGTCAGCCCCGAAGTGGTCAGGCAGTTGGAGCAGATGATTGCTGTAGGTCCCTTCCAGCTGAACTATTCTATTCCGAGTACCACACAGCCATGAGAGACCAAGAGTATTGGAGCGTCCACTCAACTGGGCATGAAGTGTCTTAAGTAATCCTCTCTCTTCCCCCACCTCTTTCAGGTTCTTCAGATGTGAACGGGCTGTTGCCCACTCCTAACGGTAATGGTGAGAACGGCAAGGCCACTGCTGACGTTGTGGATTTAACACTGGATAGCTCATCATCGGAGGAAGAGGAGGAGGAAGATGAGGAAGAAGATGACGATGATGAGGGACCCCAACCAAAACGACGCTGCTCTTATGAGAAAGGTTTAGTTTCTGCCTGCTGACTGCGGAAGCAGCTCTGAATCTCCGAATGGACAGACTTGAATACTCTGGTGCTTATTAAACTGGAGGAGGGGGAGAATGTCCTCTCCCACCTCATCTCCCTTCCTCCCTGATCTCCTTTGACTTTCCTATTCCAAATTAATCATTAAAACAAGAGAAAAAGAAAAAAGAAAAAAAAACACAAAACAAAACACAAATGAAAAACAAACCGTTGAGCTGCTTCTTGGTTGGAAAACTACCCCACTCAAAGCCTGACCCTGAACTGGAGTCTGAAGTAAGGAAAGTGTCTTAAGCCAGGCAGTCAGAATCCACAGCTCGCTGGTCTCTGCTGCCCTTCACCAGGACGGTTTGAATCGGTGGAGTTCACCTGCAGATCTACAGGACATCTAACTCCCGTCCATCTCCAAAGCTGTGTGCATTTTTATTGTCTTGTTAAATAACCATTCCTTAATTAATCTAAAGTTTTTGCTGGACGTGTGAGTCCGGGGCGGGGAGGGGTGGGAGGAGGGAGAGGAGAGGGGTGGGTGGGTGAGGGCGGTTTGTATAACCCAGCAAGCATAGAGGGGATTTTTAGGGGTGGGGACGGGGGGCACGGGGTGAAAGGGAAGAGATGTACGATTGGAATCGCACTGTTCTAGATAGGAGCTCCAGCAGCTCTGCACCTCATGTAAAGAGACACGTTTTGAATCTTTTAA
>NW_009185712.1:0-2022 GCF_000690835.1 Fulmarus glacialis | reverse complement strand
GGGTGGGGAGGGCTCGAACCACAAATCTGTTGTATTTTTGAAGTGCAATAACTTGGTGTTTTTGAAGACTTAAAAGGGCTGCGCATTCCCTTTTCTTTGAGAAGGCTTTGTTTCTGGAGGCGGTGGCAGTGACCTGCAGGACAGCTGGACACCTGGCACGTGAGGAGGAGCGGGGTGGGGGGCGAGGGGTTCTTGGGCCTTCGAGAAAATGCCAGGTGGGGGAATCTCAGTTTCTAGCCAACTACCTCGGTAAACTCCAATTCAGGTTTCTTTCAGTCACGAACCAGTGTGCGGCCCGGCACCGGCGCTGCTGGCGGCACTGTTGGCAGGGTGTTGAGGACAGAGCCGAGGGACGATGCGTGGAGCCCTGCGACCACGCGTTGACAGCCTCTGGACTTTCCACTTCTCTGTTCAAGACTTTGGTCCCAGACCCAAAGCTACTGCTATGCTCTTGATGGCAAAATGTTGTTGCTTTTGAGTTTCCAAATGGAACCTTTTTGACTTTGTCTTAGAGAATTTTTGTAATTAACTTTGCTTAAGCAGCTCTGCTGTTCCCACTAATGCCTCTGAACTCTGTTTTGCTTTGGACCTCGCTGACTTTTCTCATCTGTAGATGAGAATAAATGTTGGAAGGAAGCTGGCCTGTGCCTCTGCCCCTCGCCGTGTCCACGGGATGGGTGGCAAGCAGGAGCAATGTCCCCGTGCCCAACGTGAGGGGCATTGCTGCAGCCGGGGCCACCTGAGCAGCGTCCGGCTGCGCTGTACTGAGAGCCCCAAGCTCCGGGCGAGGGGCGCTTGGTGTTGCTGGGCGCTGCCAGAGCCCAGTTGCAGGGATGTCCCTGCACCCCAAAACCCTTCTGCCTCCCTTCGGCCCTCGGGGCCTTGGAGGGGGCAACGGTGGCGAAATGGCAGAACCAAAGCGACGGCGCTTTCCAAAGCGCTCGTCCTGTGTTTGAGAAAAAGCGAAACACGGCCGCTCTCACGTCAACAGAAAAGCCACCAAGGTCCACCCAGAGCTATTTTAAATCCTTGTTAGTGACTTGCCCAAAAGCATCTAGGAAGAAAGCAAAGAATTATCCTCTAAATGCTGTTGAGCAGGAAGCTTTGACCTGGCACGTTTGGAGGTTTCCTCTCCAAATCCTCCCCAGTCTCTCCCGCGTGTGGTGTGGGATCCCTGAATCCCCTGCCCAGCACGGGAGGGCACTGGGCTCTGCAGAGGGAGTGTCCATCAGTCCCAGCTCTTCCTGCCCAGCTGTATTTTGTCTTAGCAAATGAAAACTTGAAGGCAAAAGGGGGGGGATTAAAATAAAAACCCCACGCTTTTTCCCCAGGCATCTTGCGAGGGTGTCCCGGCCGGCAGCCGTGGGGAGCGGGCGGCAGGCAGGGAGGCAGCCGCATCTCGCTCGCTCCTCCGCTGTTTCCAGTCTTGCTCCCACAGAGAAACTCTTATTTGTATGACACGGGCTTTTCTTTTTCTTCTCTTTTTTCCTGTTTGCGTGTAAGCAATATGTTTTCAGGTTTAAATGGGGGCGGGGGTGGGAAAGGGGATTAAAACAAAAAAAAAAAAACAACTGGGTAGAGCTCAAAAATTAAGTTTTACTGTATAAAGTTCTGTGGCTCGCATCCCTGGCTGCACAGTAGCTTTAGAGTCCAGTTTTTTCTAATATTTGTATTCTAATTTAATTGCTTTTAAATTTTCCAGGCCAAGCCACTGTTTGGAAACATCATGCTTCTGTTACTGCTTTCTGTTTGAGTTGGCCAGCTCTTCCTGTACATATGTTTTTTCTTATATCCTGTTTTTTTCTTTTTTTGTAAAGAGAAGAGAAAAAACAAAAAGAAAATTATTTTTCTTTCCCTCAGTACACATTCTTCAAAGTTCAAATTATAGTGTTTGTTAAATAAAAAGAAAGATTTACATTTAAATTCAGTGTCAGCTTGTTGGGATTTCTCCCTGCTGTCCCCAGCAGCTCCCTGAGCTCACCCCAAAATGGGCCTGGGGGGGGCAGGCAGGGGGTCTGTGCA
>NW_009185711.1:35404-80661 GCF_000690835.1 Fulmarus glacialis | reverse complement strand
GGGAGGGCAATGACCACCTATTGATCACCGGTTGAGCTAGCCTCTAGAGCCTTTCATTACTGCACTTAGTTTAATATATTGTCTCACCATGAATAAAACTTTTGGTCTGGCTTGCTGAAATTACTGCTGACGTAGGTTTTGTGACCTGTTTTGGCTCAGCTCAAATGCTGAGTTTTTCTTATAATGAAAAGACCGTTTATGTCTGCATCAAGCACGAGTGAGAAGTTGACTCATCTGCTGACTATTTGTTGTGTAGTCCATAGGACAGTTGAGGGTCTGTAGGTTTTGTGTGTAGAAAGAGCTGAGAAATGCTGATGGATGTTGATCAGCCCTGGTCCCTGTATTTTCAACTTGTTTCACCTGCCCCATTTTTGGAACAAACCCAGCAATGTTGCTGTGCCACAGGCAGCTCACACAGAGAGCAAGGCACCATCCATCGGGGAGCAAATAAACAGTGGAGAGAAGAGCCTCCTGTCGAAAAACTGGGGTGGCAGAGAGGTACTCTCACCTTTTGGGCCCCTCTGGACCACTAGCTAAAACTCGTGCCACTGCAGGCAAACTTCTTCCACAGGATCACCAGGGAGATTTCTAGGGGATGGTGGAATGAGAGAGACTGTTCCTGCTTCACGGGGCAGGAGATCCTGAAGGCAGGGAGAGGCTGGAAAGCAACCTGCCTTATATTCCCCAGTACTAATCAGCCTATTTTATTTTATCTATTGGAAACACCCTTTCCCAAATCTACTACCACAAGGTTGGTTTTGGGTTTTTTTTTTTGTTTGTTCATTTATTTTGTTAAAAGTGACCTGGCCCTGGATTACTGCTAAAACTGGGATATAACAGCCGTTTTCAAAACTCATTCTGCATGCTATTTTAAATAGCTGACTGAAAAGGAAAGATGTGTGAATGATATATTCCCTGTGACAGCAGTGGTGAATCAAAAACATGAGTGGGGTTGACGTGAAAGAAGTGATGGACTTTGAATCAGGCTGGGCATAACTCAGAAGCTTCATGACCCAAAAATTAGTGCAAACATTTTCTTTGATTTGTGGAGAAATGGATTTGCTTTCCCACATCTTACATGTCGAATGTTAGATCTGCCAGTGCTGAGTTTTATCTGCTCTCCCATTCATGGGAAACTGTTATATCTGTATGATGTCAGCATGAAATCATAAGTCAGCTTAGCTGCTCTTGTATGTGAAACATCTGAGAAGTTTGTAATAAGCCATAAACCCAGTAATTTTCATGTTTGTTTTGCATGCTGTGAGCAAGTTTATTATTCTCCTTAAGACTTTTTTTTTGTGTACTGTGATTGCAAATATTTTGTATTTCTTTCCACTCAAAAAAACACCTGGTGTGGTAAAAACAAGAAATACAAATCTTCCATATTCTGATAATGCACCTCTGTTTCTGTGGGAGTTTTTTTGTTTTGAAAGGGTTAAAAAACCCAGTAGGTCAAAACCTTTCATAAGTTTGGCAGAAAGAGGTAATAATTGGGTTACTAGTGCCTAGGAGAGAAATTCCTGCATAAGGAAATTTTTCTTTAATGACTCTTAGCCCTCGATTCTGACCTTCATTTGTGCGATAGGGAGTATTGCATGAGGGAAGGCAAAACTTCACTAGTAAGCACTTATGGTTTAGAAAATATGAAGGTCTTTATTCCCAATAGCACAATTTAGTGGGGTCTGTCAGCAGAGTGGAATGTGAAATGAGGTGCAGAAAAGTGGAGGAGATCTGCTTCTCATTATCACAGAGCTGGAACTGGTCCACCTTTCTCTACCTCCTGCTGTGCCAACCACTACAGATGACTTACTTCGGTATAAATACCTTTTTGAAATGTTGCCCATGTATCCTGACACTGCAAGATATGAAGCATCTCCTGTCATTCAGGGTAGTCTATCAGTTGCTACTGGCGTAGACAGTCAGTGCGAACCTTCTCACAGTGACAGCCTCTCTCATAGGCTGCATGCCTTTAGAAGAACTATGAATGATATTTCACTATATTCAAAGCAAGCAAGTCCTTCAAAAAGACTCATTATATTTCATAAAGTTTTTTAAAAATCCCATATTTTGTTAACAACCCTTTAGTGGGAAAGGAGGAGAGTAAGGAATGAATAAATAATTAAATTATGCTACTCCTCAGAGCAGGTATCTTCATTTATATTGGATCAAAGGCAAAAGCCCTAATAGGGGTACAGCCTTGAAGACTTAAAAAGCTAACATTTTTGCATTTTCCTGCTGGCTTGACAGAGGCAGACATCTCCAATCTCTTGGGTATATAGTCCACTAAGAATTAGGCATCTTTAGCTGAAGGTTGTACAAAGCTCAGAATATTCAATGTTGCAGACTCTTTTATAACGGTGATGTACAAGGCTAAGTTCTTTTTGGCAGGGACTCTCATTTAACATATCTTTGCACGATGTCTGGGACAGTTATGTCTCAAAATAGTCAAGTCCTTTGGACGCTGAAGTATAAATGATTAAAAATGGGACAGTTTCAGAAACATGGTGAAAGCCTATTCCCATTAGTTAAGTCGAGTCTGGGTATAAAATAAAAAATTGCAAGAATTAGGGGTTTTGTTAGGTGGTCCTTTTATGTGAAAATGTGCCCATATTAAATTTAAAGGAAGTTTTGCCTAAGTTTTGCTTAAAAATATTGCCCTTAGTGTACAAGATACTGCTGAGGAAATATACCAACCAAACTTCCCTCCCTGGTTACTTTGTTTGAGCTGTTCACCAGAGAAATGAGATTCTGGAACATGGTTCCCAACTGGAGTAATGGTACAAAAGTGGTTTTGGTTGTATGATGGAATCTGATGAATTTAAGAGTGACGTTATATGTCAAGCTCTTTCTTGCCAATAAAATATGGACCTGTTCCCTATCTTTACAATTGTGTAATATCCCTGAGTCTCATCTTTGTACCTATGAAAGAAATTGTAATACCAAGCTACTGCAAGACCTAGTAACACAATTTGACACTTTTTATTTTGTTCAATGAAATAGATGCTAAAAGAGAACATTGCACCCTATATGGCACTTTCAAACACTTTTGGATAAGAAAGTAACTATGGATATGTTTGGATATATTTCAGTCTTTCTAAGAACTTCACTCTGTATCATTACTCTGGAGAAGCTCAATTCTAAAATATCCAGACCATTGGTTTAATCTTTTCCTAGCACGGAAATTGTCACATAAATTCCTACATAGTAGTTTGGGTTTTTTTGGCTGGGTTTGGTCCTCCTCGCCCCCCCCTTAAAAAAAAAAAAAAAAGGTCGTCTAAACACTGGTAAGAGATAATGGATTCCTACTGACCTCCAGAGAGTTAGAGAATCACTTGACTATGAGTGGTACAATCTGTAAGAGAACTTCTCTTTATTACTCAAATACACATGGACAACTAAACAAGTAGAATGTGTGAGTGTACCAGTGAAAGGGGTCCTGAAATAAGTGCTGAATTAAAACCTTAAAAAAAGGCTACAGAGGACAGAACAGCACCTTATTCATTGACTAGTTAAATTTCATTTGAGCTTTTAAGGGACACTTCAGTAGGCAAGGTCAAGAACAACACAATGGACTATTCTTACATGTGAAACTGAGCCTAGTTTATTAGGAACAGGTTACAGAGTGTTCACAGATAAGAAACATGAAGACAGGCATATTCTTTCAAAAGAGGAAGTATATGAATAAAAATTCTATTTCATGTCCTCAGGAGACCAAAAAAATATCATCATAGAGGAACTAAAAGGGAGATGTTCCAACTCATGTAAAAGGAAAAATTAAATGTCTCAAAACTGATGTAAGCCAAAGTTATTACATATTTCTAAGTTACCTTAGAAATATAAAATCAAAGTTGTTGAATATTACTTAATAATGAAGAAGCAGCAACTTTTCGCCTAACACATGGATAAAGGAACTGAGAAATCTAATTGATTGTAAGACTTATTAGACTGTGGTCTTATTTTTCAAGTATTGTGACAGATTATTATGTAAACAGTTGCATTGTTTTTGACAGTTTCTGTGGTCAGTTTATTATGATTAATAAGAGTTTGGAAGTAAGTTGCAATAAATCATTCTCATTGCTTTCAAAAAGTGCACATTTTGTACTGCAAGATGTTTGCAATGTCAATACTCTGGGTAAAGAAATGACAATGATTTCGTGGTATTTTTTACAACCCTTTTGTATACTGGCATCATTTCAGTTTAAACTCCTAACCTTTTTTTTTTCCCTGCTCAAGCACTTTGCTATCCCTATGGATTTCAGAACATTAAATAGAACTCTAAAGTACAGGGCATGATGAGAGGGAAACTGGACAGATTAACGCTACTAATTATTTGTGAAGTCATTTGTGAAATTTGTAAAATCAATTGCAAGTCTTCCTACTGCTTGCTTATTTGCATGTAAATAAAAAGTTGAACACATTTCCTCATGCAGTAGTTAAAATACTGCTCTCTGCATAGTCTTCATCTTCATCTTCATGACTGATGAAACACACTGTAAAGAAAGTCAACAAGTTTTCTGCCCTTGTCAGGCTAAGCCCCTAAAAGCACAGATGAATGAGTATCTTCTTCATTTAAGTGCAGTTATCAGTGTTTATAAAAGCATTATTTTATCTTTTAAAAATATCCCTATAGGTTGAAATCTTGCAGTGTGACAGAAAGTAGCAGGAATTATTACTTAACCAAGTGTCCCTGGTCTACAGGACACGTATGGAGGGCAACAGACCATGTTGGACATGACCGTCTGGCTGAAGAAATATGTTCTGGGTTGCAGTTCTTGGGCGTGGAGAACATAGACTGAAGCAGGAATCCTTATTGCACCCACGGTACTGGCAGTAGAACATCAGGTGTAAGTAAATTATCTGAAAGGTGAATGAAATCGTCACCAATGTGAATTTGTGAAACAGCTTATAGACAGACAAAATCCTTGACTCTAGTTCAGCAAATACCAGAATATCTATTTAACTTGAAACGTCGGAAGAGTCTGCTTAGAACTGTGTCATCATACTGAAACATGGTTTGAAAATGTTTACATCTACCCTCTTTCAGCTCCGGTGTTTAGGCAGGGGATTCTCACCCCAACCGGACCCCTTGTAGCTTGCCAGTACCCCTTTGCCAGGAGGTACCTTTTATTCTGATCAATCAATGTTATTTTCCAGCAAAAGATGGTGAAATACAGCCGAGGGTGGGCTGTGAGAAAAGTGTAGGAACTGCCTCTGCAGCATAGCTCTTTGCAGAGTACATATTAAGTCTATGACTACATGTGACTGTGCCCTTTGTTCTGAACTGCAAAATGAAAAGGACCTACGGATTAAGTGACTTTGCTCTCCACAGAGGAGTCTCGGCAGGAAAAAGTGCCTCCTAGGAAAGCCTGCTACACTATCAACCTGTTATTGGCAGGAGAACTAGTAAAAATCGGCTTATTCAACATCCTCTTACCTCTTACATTCCCAGGTTACTGTTGCCAGTCATGTACCAAAACAAAGTAAGTTCCACTCGGTTTAAACATGTGCTTATCCATAGACAGATCTGGATTATTAAATGTGGCATCATTAAAATCTCTCTAGATGGGTAATTAACAGCATGAAGTAAATTAAGCAGAGGCATGCTGTATCTAATTTGAGTTACTGTACACTAGTTCCTTAGTGCATACCTCCAGAAATTGGCATGATGGAATGTAGAAATAATTTTTCTTAATAAGAAAAATTAGTGGCAATGTCACAGAAGCTCATTGGAAGCTCATGCCATGAAATTGCTGCAGACTTTTGACACATTAGCATGCATTTTGATACCTGCGTTGCATTTTATGAACAGGATGTATGTACACTTTAGGGTGAAAAGCTTATTGCTCCTCTTTTTCTGAACTGTTATTTTATAAAAGACAGTATCTTATAATGTATTTTAGTTACATGATATGTGCTTTATTGATGTCTTCAGTGTCTTAACTATTTGACCTGTGACAGCATTGGCAGAAGGCTGCAATATAAGCTTTCAGGATGTATGTTACAGATGTATAAATATCTGAAACACTCTTCTAGAGAATGAATATCTACCATAGGCCAAATGCAGGACAGGTAGTGTAGCAGTGTGAAGATGTAAATCTGTGCCTCTGTCAGCCAAACACGTCACAAATTTCTGCAGGGAAAAGGAATAGTTTCTCCATAATTCACCTTGCTGCTTCTTCTGTGGGAAGAGGAAAAGGCAAGCCACTTTGAATTCTTTCCCCACAGTGTAGTCAGAGGAGTTTGTTTTTACTTGTGCCTGTGTACAGTCTTGCAACAATAGTTATGTTTCTGTTGACACCTTCTCTATGGCAACAGCAAAATGGGACAGAGAACTATGATTGTCTAACACATAGTTTTTGCTGTTAGGGCAGTCTGATAGCATCCGTAAGTGAGTGAGTCATATAAGTTCCTTTTTCAGTGGTTGCCTTACATGGCAAAGAAGTGTTTTACATGCAGGTAACTACTATGCATTAACTGATTTGTGCCAAAAATGTAGTACAAACAGAGCACTTTCAGAGTTAGCACACGGTCAATCAGATGAGATCAACTGCAGGGGTAGGGTACAGTTATGACCTTAGCTGGGTACTTTACAGGAAACAGTGAACATGCCTTGTCTGCTGTTAGGATTTTTGAGTGAGATAACACTGTTTTTTTGTTATCTAGTTATAGAAAAACAATAGCTTTCTCTGGGTCAGACCAGAGAAAGCCTTAGTGTTTGCCTTTACAAATTTACTCTCAGAGGAATTTGCTGGTTGAAACGTTTGCTGCAAAAGTGATTTTTAAGCAAACACAGGAAATGTTCATTGAAAAAAAGGAGCGTAATTCCCAATCCTGAGAGTTTTTACTAGAAATCTATGGCTAAGTGTTACTTCCCGTAATTGAAAGCCATGACGTCTCTCTGTCCTGTTAACAAGGATATCTCAGTCTCCAAGTATTCTGAGTGAGCAGCTCTGATCTATTTCAAGTTTAATAATTATTCTTAGAAATGATAATTTAGGAAAAAGGTTTTAATGAAGAATTAAACTAAGGCAACTATAAATTGGGTGAGAATCAAAAGTTTTCACTCAAATATGACACAAACAGCAACCATATAGACTCTAGCAGTACTTCTCTCTTGAGAACTTGTCATGATTATTTTGCCCATCTGCAGTTTATTTACCTGTCTTTTAATATTATTGCTTATTGTTTTTATTAGAATAGTGTCAACAAACCTCCTTTGTGAACCAGAGCCCCATTCTGTTACTCCATGTATAAAAGCATTAGAAGTCATAAAATTGTGTGATGTGTATAACAAAATTTATTTTTCTCTTTTATTTTTCTGCTGGTAGAACACCCTGCAAAAGTAAATACTCTGTAGCACCTAGGATGCACGGAAAGCTAATATGCTTGTATGCAACACTGAAAGTCATGCAGCCCTGCTCCTAGGTCTTGTAAGACTGCAAAACTTCTTGTTTTAATCTTCCCTCACCTTGCACTAAGCATCCAGAGATTCAGAGGAATAATAGTTATGAAGAAGGAAGCAAATTTAGCCTTTAATTTTCTTCTTAAAATATTGTGGATCTAGACTCAAACCCACCTTTCAGCTGAAGAAGGCACATACATCAAATCAAGTTTATATGTGCCTTTTTCCTTAAGCAGAACAGCAACCCTGGGCTTGAGACATTGAAACTTCATATCTGGGCTCACTCTTTTCCCCTTTTCAGGAGGCAGGAAGCCATTACAAAGCCTATTTTCCATAGATCTGCTTTCACAGGCTAACTGCAACACTATAAGAGCAGAGAAGGGGAAGTCCCTCTATAAAACAGCAGGCAAAAAGTGATTTCAAATGGTTATTATTTAATTTCTAGCTCAATCGGCAGTATATGGCATAATTCTGCCACGTGTTCTTTGATGCAGGAGACTTGTGAAATCACCTGGTTAACCAAATTACATGTTATTTCCAGCTTCCAGCTACTCAATAACTGGTTACAGGGATTAAGGACAAAATTGGGAAGAACTTTGCAATAAAATTAAATTAAAATTCCAAAACATTGTGTCTCTGACAGCTAGGATCACAGGGGAAAGATAAGAAAGCAGCACAAGGAACTGCATAACATCTTTTTTAATTAAAAGCCATTTGTAAAATCAGTTGTAAGGAATTAGGCCAACATGAGCAATAGGCAGAGAACATGAGGCAAAACCAGGAATCTCTGCTCAAAACCAATAGAAACATGTTTTGTTGTAACGTGAAAGAAATCAGAGCCTGTGGGCATGATTCTGCTTTCAGTCACAAAAGGAGTAGAATGCACATGTGTCTTAATTAACTGCACAACATTGTAAAGACGATCATAATCAGAAGCTATAAATCCATGAGACAGGTAGGGGCAAGCAACTGATGAACCAGGAGCCACTCCTATGTATGCAGGAAAGGACATACAGAAGTAAAGATATTCGCAGCTGTCAACTAATGGGTGTCAATGGCCATTGTAACAGTGAGAGGTGGTGATCTGGGTGTATTCATCTATGAAAAGCAGCATACTTGCTGTTCGTTTGTCTGCTTTTCCTTATTAGATAACGCCCTGAGCTCCGTTTCATCTGTCACATTCTGCAAACTTGTGTAATTTATTTCCCACATTTTTTTTTTCCTAGCTGGCTTTACCTTTTCAGATGATGTGTATTTTTGCTTTTCCTAATTTGAAAGAGCACTCCTGGTTTATCAGACCCCAATATTTTTTCAGGACTCATTTTAAAATATTTTACTTTGTTAACAAGTATATATATGAAAACCATATGAGAAGATGATTCAGATTTCTTATTGGTTGTGTCAGAAACATTATATACTTATGCCACAGTTTCTAGAGGTTGCTGAGATGTCTTAAAGGCACTGTTATCTGAGGAATTATCTCCTTAGTATTTTCAGTTAAAAAAATATATGCCAGTAAATTATTTGCTTGGAAAGCTAGAAACTGGTTGTAAATGTCTTTGGATTAGCTCTGGTCTGTTTGCAAGGACTAAAGGATGTAGTTGGCCTGTGCTCTTCTGGATCACATTTTCTCATGAAGTTGCACCTGAAATTAATTTGGTTCATGTGTTCAGAGACAACTCAATGGTGAAAGCCAGAGTGCAGGAGGTGGGGATGACTTCAGGGAACACGTTCTTCACCTCAGCTAAAACATCAATGCATCTGTATTGATTCAAATCTTTTCAACATTATGTTCAATGAATTCAAAAGCCGAATATTCTTGTGAGATTCCTGATTAACATTCACCTTTACAAAAATAATATTTACATACATGCCTGGATTTTTCAGACTGCTTTTCTGTCAAACTACATATGGATCCTTATTCAGCGATAGTTTGAGCTTAACTACACTGCTAGCAACAAATGCTAGAAAAGATGATTTTTTTCCAGCTATTTGGCAAACTTTGTTTTATAAAGTGAAGCCACTTCTCTACATTTTCCATTAAGCTGTTATTTTTTATAGAAATTAGTAAAAAAAGTATTTCATCTGAGAGCCTGATATTTTGGTCTGGAAATGTTGCCATGGTACCCTACAGGAGTTGTAGTTCGAGCCCTGCTAGTCTGCAGGTTCTGTTGGTGGCTCAGTTTCCCTGGTTAGATGACATTTCTCTTGAATGTGTCTAGATGTGTCTAGTTTTACTTCCAAGATCCTCAGGTAAGTCTGTATCCCAGAAAGTGGTCAGTAGAGAAGAAAAAGTGATTTAGGATATTAAAGTGGCAATATTTGGAGACTGCACCAGGATTTCGAGGTTTCTGTTTCCAGTTTAAGTATTTTGGGGTTGGGGTCTTTTCTGCTTGTTTATATCTCCTGACTATATTTCCTCGTCATTTTCATAGCAAGTGGTTTTATTTGTTGAAAATCTTTGTTTAGTTAAAAAACCCTTTGTTACCCCGAAACAGTTTCAGCAGAAAAATTGGTGTCAGCTCTGTGGCTATATTCTCACATGTAAAATCAATGGTTTGCTTTAACTGTGGTGCAGTATTTCTCTGACCTACCTCCAAAAGCAGAAGTGAAATTAAACCAAGAGTTCACATCAACCACTTGAGTTATGAGACTTTGACATGATTTCAATTTTACACATCATTTTCCTCAGTCTGTTGAAATAGATAAGCAAAGTGGGCAGGGGGGTAGGATTTTTCAGGACTGTATTTGCAGCTAATATGCGTGTCAGAGCTAAAGACACGCACATTCCCAGAAGTATTTCTACCTGTTATTTTTCCTTGAGGAGTATCGTCTTTCTAAAATCACCTTTTGCGAGGTAATCAAGTATTCCCCAGCATGTGGCTGCTGGTGGTCCCAGGGCTGCATACTTTATGGCATGCCTCCATCAGCCTTTGACATAGGACAGAAAATGTAATTTGGAGCCAGCAATGTAAACCCCGAGACAATGGAATAACTTTTAACTGACCTAAATCAAGCATAAACAATAGAGCAGTTTGAAAGGTTTGGTCTACAAAAAATGTCACAGTCTATGGAAGAATGCTTCCTCTGTTTGATCTGTCACTAGACTTCTCAAAACATGACACTCCTTGAACATAATATACTTTGATAATAAACTAGATTAACTTTCCCAGTACAAATGAAAGGCCACCTGTTGCCAGAATGCCCATATTCCCTGTTGGCTGTCTTGTAGCTGTCATCACTTCAATGCAATCTGCACCCAACATGCTGGAATATAATGAATATGTCAGGAGTTGGAGGTCAGCCATCAAAGTACATGAAAACTTGGCTTGCATGCAGTGTCAGCATGGAGGCCTCGCCTATCATCTTGTGCAAAGGATTTCTGCACCACTTGATTTGTTTGCACAGGGTTTGTTTCTGTTGGATGGAACACATTTACTGAGAGGCTTTTTGACAGCCCATTCAAACATTTTCAATTTGGAAAATGGTGCTTCCTGTTTCAGGCTCTGTAACTGATGGGTGGTGTGAAATGCCACTGTAGGTGATCATGCTTTGTGTTTATTGTTATTATTTTAGCATGAAAAGAGCCATGATGAGCTTTTAAGTATTTTGATGAGACAAAAGGATATAGCAGGGTTACAGTGTATGTATCAAATGCTATACCTTTTATGTACATTTAGTAGAACAAAGATCCTTACTTTTGCTTTATTCAGCTCTGCTGGAGATTATAGGTCTCTTTGGTGGCTTTGTAATTTGTCTGGATTAAAGATTTCAGACTCTTATCCGTGGTGAATCTGGTGGTTTAAAATACAATGGGCATTTCTAAGAATTTGTCTAAAGAATTCTTAAACTTCTGATGAGCTCCTGTCCTCATGGTGTGACCTCTTGGGTGCTTTATTCCAATTTTTTTAAAGTGACCTCAAGCATATGAGAAAAGGTTGAATTCTCTTTTATGCCCCTCTCCACATCGTTCCCCATCATGTTGAACCATTTACACATTAGGCACTCTCAGAACATGAGCATTCATTTCTTGGCATCAACTTTCTTCCTCCTCTTCTGCACAACATATCCTTTCTAAAGCTTCACACATTTTCTTGATTTTGTAGGTCAAGTTACCTCTTTCCACATACACAAATTAAGATGTTCTGGGTAAGCTACAATAATACACTGGCCCAGCCTAGGGAGCCTCATCATTTCTGAAAGAGAGATTTCAAAATATTCTGGGTTAACAAATGTTAGGGTAACGTAATTTCTCCATTTTAAAAAATAAATTTGGATATCTTATTTATTACAGGCCAGCTTGTTAAGGCCCTCAGCAAAGATGTCCCTGACCACAGAACACAGAAGCATGGAAAGCTTTGGTTTGGTTTCTCTTTGTGGCCCCACCAATATCTCTGCATGTCCCTTTTATGTATCAGGTCCTTTACAACTAGCTCTACCTCCTCAGCCACCCTCAACAACCACAGAGAGGATAGTTGAGAAACTTAGGAAGGGATTTGGGAAGATGACAAAGTTAGCTGAGCTTTTTCTCCCCCCCCCCCACTTTTGATGTATGAGAAGAATGGGTCCAGGCTGAGAAATTGGGATTTGGAGAGACTCATGTCTGATTTATAGCTTCACAGTTTAGGTATCCTGATTTGATTTCTTAAATGAACTGCTTCATAATTACTTTTCAATGTCATTCACTTTGCTTTTTATCTCAGAGGCTTTTTGAACCTGAAAACCTTAGGCTTTTTTCTAACTGAAAAGGAAAGAGAAGGTAGTTTAGCTGTCCCCAAATTATTAGGAAACAGGTGAAGCTGGCCATTTAGATAAGAATGAAAATATGACAGCAACTTTTGGGGAAAACAAGAGATGCAGGATGAGTTCCTCCTTGACTGAGGGGTTTTGGATACCTACCTTTTCCCAAGACATTGCCCTAACTCAAATTTCTAACTTGCTGATCTGGATGATCTACTTTGGCTTGTTCACCTTCATCTAAGATATGTTATATTCATGAAAACCCAGACATCCTGATGCCTGCAGGTAACAAGCAGCCACTGAGTCACAGAAGTTTCTACTCCCTGTGTGCCCCTTGCATTTGGTACAAATGGAGCTGTGTCACCAGGACAGTCTGAAAGCCCCACTCCCCTTTCAATGTATGTTGCTTAGAAGCTTTCTTGGGAGATGTAGATTTGAATCTTTTAGGCAGATAAGGGATTTGAACCCGTATTTTTTGCCTCCTCTGTATTTTGCAGAATATATTTTAACATTGTGGTATATATTTTAGGTAATTTCATTGATGTATCTCCAAATTAAAACCATAATAAAATACAGTAAATTTGAAGACAACTTAAAATGACCTGTTCCCTAAAGAGAAAGAGGGAACACTCACATTCCACAGTGTAAAGTTTGTCCTTGCTTATATCTTTTAGATATCTTCAGAGTATATGCTGTGTATCTGGTCGTAACTGGTGAGAACATAGTCAAAAAATAAAACCTTACAGTGAATGACAATGTACAAATTAATTATTTCTCCCAGTCACTTTATATGGGTATAAAGAATATAGCATTTGTGTAGTTGTTCTGAAAATCTTGTTTCAGGTAAGTGGAGGTTTACATATGGTAATATAAGAAAAGAAAGTCTATGCTGTGAATCACAAAGAGCACGCTAGAAGCAGAAATAAATTACAGAGGCACTCCAACAGCCCTCACCCACTTCTCTCCCCAAATCTCCATCAGATTTAGATTTAAGTAAAATTTTCAAAGGGGATATCTCTTCCTAGGTGATAGGCTAAGATAGAATTCATCTCCTAAAAAAAGAAAAGGGTCACAACCTGTAATACTGTATCTCAGTACAGAGAATGGTCTTCAGAGCACTTGCATGTTACGAAGTAATTTGTGGCCAAATTATGTGCCTTTACTGCCAGTGTTATACTGGCAAACAGACATAAACAAGTTTGAAGTCTCAACCATTGGCAAGTCCTCCTTATTCCCATAGAGTTTGAGTTGCTAAATTTAGATTTGAGATGTGATTTTCCATAAAACCCTACCAGTATGTGACTTACAGATGAACTCACGAACTTAATTGAAGAAGTTAACTAAAAGGAACTCCTTTTAGTTTTAGAATACTGTAACTCACAGAGCAAATCTTAGGGAAGGGTTTTTTTCTTGGACTTTGACCCTCTCCATTGTCTTTTGCAGTATGATAAACATCTGTCAAAAAACGATAGAAATGCTTTTGTGGAAGCTGGCATTTTCACATGTATACTGAATTCCGGGGGAAAAAAAAAAGAAATCCCTGTTAAATGTTTAATACAATGAAGCTGGGATTTTTTCAGCATTTCAGTATGTATGTGAAAATATCAGTTTCCACAAAAGCATCTGTGTTCATTCACAATGCATGTGGGAAAAAGTATGCTTTATGCTTCTCTAGTACCTTTCTTTAAAGGTACTTGAGGTGCTTTATGAACATTCATTAATTAAGTCCATCAAGCCGTTGAAAGATAGGTGCATTTTGCTGATCCAGTGTAAGAGAAAACCTAGAGCACCAGGACTTCACCGAGAGCCAGGGAGCAGCTGCACTAGGAAATATGTCCTTGTCATTCAGGCATTGCACTGGGACTTTGTGTAACTGTGCACCATTCGGGTCTCTGTCATGGGCTCACTATAGTGTCTTGAGCAAATCGTTTGTTTTTCCTGGGTAAATCCTGAACATATTGTGATGAAGTAAGTAATGAAATTCTATTACATTCAGCTAGGTCAAGATTTTATGTCCTGCAAATGCACTTAGATTAAGAGAGGAATTACATTTCCTTATCAAACAAATTTTGATGCCCCTTTAGACCTTTAGAAATATTCATGCTGGTGAGTTGTTTGTTTATCCAAAATGCTACAGAGATTTCTACCTCTACCATCTTGCCTGAGCCACTAGGCTGTACTGAACTTTTCAGAAAAGCTGAGCAAAATTTGGGTGTAGATGGAGGTAAAGGATTGAAATGAATTTTAATGAAAAGATAATTTCAATTAGCACAGAAAAATGCCCATACCTAACAAGAATATGGGCTCCATCCAACCCTGTATTCTACATTGGACAATGGCTAGTACCAGATGCTTCAGTGAAAGTGCAAGAAATCCCACAGTGGACAATTATGAAATAACCATTTGGCTAGGGCAGTCGGACCCATGACCCATGTCCAAATGTTTTCATTTAACACAAATTGCTTCCACATCTTTAGTAATCAATTTAATGGAAGACAAAGTTAAACGTGTCCTGGAGATCTGTACCTTGATTCTTGCATTGTTTAAAATGCAACACCACCTGCCTGATTAAGGGCCTGGAGGATGATTTGTTTCTCCCCTTTCCACATGAAAAAACCCCTCAGCTTCTTCAGTTGTTAAATCATGTAATATCTGCCTTGTTTAATTGCTGTTTTGTTATTTACCAGTAATACTCAAAAATCTTTAACAGGCATATTCTTACTGTTAAGGTAGGAGCAATAGTGGTGTTCTGTCTTAAAGGACAAAGGAGGGCAGTTACCAAAATACAGCTTTCTTGGACCACCTAAGGTCCATAATAAGGTACAATTATATTTCTGTCTAATTTCTTTTGTCTTTGCAAACAGAATCTTGTCCCACTATTCAGAGCTGCCTACTTTGAGTGGAGGTGCAAATGGCCAAAACAAATGGTGAAACGACTCTGTTTGTGCTCTGCTACAGCCTGGCATAATGCTGTGCCTCTGTTTTCTTCTGTGCAGTCCCCTTACAAAATCCTAAGGGGATAAGGCTGAGGAGCATCTATAGACTTGCCTCCAGCCTGTCCCATGTAGAGCAGAGCACAGACCTTTACACCATCCTCTGGTATGTTTTATGTGAGTGCCTGGTACTTCTGTGCGTGCTTCTGTACCAACATCACATGCTACTAACTATACAGTAAAATAGCTGTTTACAATTACATACCAAGTGAAATATATTAATACAGCTCCTGTAAAATAAGTCTAGTACCTTGAAATGGATTTTAAAATTAAAAACGGAGAGAAATGGATATTGGAATTAAACCCTGTTTAACAGATGTTCTATCTATTATATAGTTAATCTCTCATTTTGTAAAAGCATTTAATAATCATTTGGTATATACACAGTAACTCCCTTATGAAAATCTAAATTAAATGTTTATTTGGGGATCTTAACCCAAAGCATTACAGAAGAAAGATTGTTATTGATTCCACATTGAACCCTAGGCCTTGTTAATTAATTGTGTAATTTAAATTCATTATTTATGGAATTAGTTAGCCAAAAAAGCAGAAGCAATACAATATGTGTGTGTTGCTATGAAACATGCTTTCAACTCCAAATAAATGAATTTTTCACTGGCCCTTGTTAAGCTGTGTGTTCCTTTAGGAAGGTCCTACTTGCATTATTCAAGGTTTTTGCCTTATTAATTGTTCTTGGAGGAAATAGATGTAGCTTTGCAAATAATCCATGTGTCTGTTTATGACTTGAATTCAGGGACGGCAGTCCAAACCGTATGCTAGTTATAACTTCCAGAGGAAGGGCAAGAGAAATATTATAATTTCAAGGTTAATCAGGCATCAGAAATTGCTTTATGTAACACATTTTAAATCACTAGATTTAGGTAAAATTCAAAACTAGGAAAAATTCTACCTAACAATTAGATGAAATGTATACATACATCCATACATATACCTAAAATATATAAATGCATATATACACACCCAGATTTACATATATCAAAATAGATTTCTATGCAAGCCCTCCTGGTTTTAAGTATATTAATACTAGGTAGCATTTCCACTTTTTCTTGTGTACAATCTCATGTGAAGATACTGTTAGAATTTTCTGCCTTAGAATGACAGAATTTTCTGTCTTTTTTTTTTTTGGTTTTGTTTGGATGCTGACTTAGGGAGAGATGTACATACAAGGCTAGAAACTGTTTTGTTGGTTTGGCTCTTCTCCTTCCACAGTTTATATGTTTCTTTGTTTTGCAATTGGATAAATGACATGCAGATTTTATTAGGATTCTGTGCATCAATAGGGCTTACTGTTGAACTGTAATAACGCCTTTACCTTCTCTGAGTTCCTCTTGCTGTCTCCAAGCTCATTAAAAGACCTCTCCACATTACCTCATCCTCCAAAGATTGCGCCATGTGTGCACAATTACTGTTCTCTACCTTGAAAACTGGAATTTACCGCTAAATACTTACTCTGGATGAGTGGCAAAGATCAATACATTATCTGACTGGAGGCTGAAGCATGCTGTGACTCACCTTTACAGATGAAGAAATCTGAAACAAATGTACCTTTCTTCTAGTGGAAAGCTACTGAGGAATCTTCTTAAAGTTTCTGTGTGTTTTCACCTGGTAGGATTTGCGCAGTTCGTGTAAGTCTGAACAATTGTGAAACAATTGCTTCAGAGAGAAAAATAGTTCCTGTGTAGCTTGTGACTCCAGGGAACCTGAAGTACAGTGCAGAAGGCTGCTCCTAGACATGTGCAGGTGGAAAGGCAAAGCTTACTTGATGAGATACCAGCTTAATATCACTGGTGGCTACTTTGTAGAGCTAAAGCTGCACATGGGCAGTACTTTCTCATATTCTTTCTCTTTTTAGGAGGTGATGATAGCCTACACTCATGGCTATATGACTCCACTCTGCGATCTCAAGGTCAGCCTCCTTGTTTGACACTGAAGCTGTGTACAGCTGCCCTGTGTTCAGCTGCTATATCTTAACTTTTACTCTCTGCTTCTCATGCCCCTGAGATTTATCCCAGTGTTTGGGAATAGTGTCTGGGAAGTGACACTGCTGCATGAGCGTGTGAAATCCCACCCTGCTGTCCTGAAGGTGATGAGCTGCCCCTAACCTGAAAAGATGGTCTGACCCCCAAGGCTGTTCTAAACCATCTCCATCTCTTACAGATAAGGAGATGCTTACTTGCTTAGAAGGAGAGACAGTTCTCAGAAATGGCCCAGAATCCTCTTTCTCGGTGGTAATTTTCACTTCTTTCCTTACTTCACCCTACTCATAGAATCAAAGAATCATAGAATGGTTTGGTTTGGAAGGGACCTTAAAGATCGTCTAGTTCCAATCCCTCTGCCATGGGCAGAGATACCTTCCACTAGACCAGGTGGCTCAAAGCCCCATTCAGCCGGGCCTTGAACACTTCCAGGGATGGGACATCCACAACTTCTCTGGGCAACCTGTTCCACCGCCTCACCACCCTTATAGGAAGAATTTCTTCCTTATATCTAATCTAGATCTACCCTTTTTCAGTTTAAAGCCATTACCCCTTGTCCTATCACTACATGCCCTTGTAAAAAGTCCCTCTCCAGCTTTCTTGTAGGCTGCCTTCAGGTACTGAAGGCTGCTATAAGGTGTCCCCAGAGACTCTCCAAGTACTAAGGTGATCAGTAATTGTATGTCTAGATATAATTTGGGTATACCTTTCAGTGTGGATGGGTTGATTAGGCATAGGTTTTAATGAATTCTATTTTTGTGCACTTAACTCTTTTGTTATCTGTGTGTACATATAACTTGCTTTGCAGACTACTTGTTTCTCCATAGCTAATAAGTAAGAGAACTATCTTAATACATTAGCTCTTAGTATGTGTATAGGAAATGTATTCCTTGGTCTCTAGATAGTGAATTTGATTTCGACATGAGGTTCAGAGGCCAGACTCTCTGTGATTGTGTCATTCCTTTATATTCTCATGTTGCTTTGTTTATGATAATGTCCTTTGCTATTATGTTGAGAACCACATCTGCTTTTTTTTTTAGTCCATTTCTACTCTAAAGTAATACTGTAGGAAAAATAGCAAGCATAAATCAGAACATCAAACTAAGTCCCACCATGCCACAGTGTACAAATAGCTGTTGATGAGTTTGCCATGCTTACTGAACTGAATAAATATAAAAGCTTTTCGTGTGCATTCCTATTTTCAGCCCCAATACAGTGCGTTAACCTCAGAATATCAAATTGAATCAGGGGTTCTGAGAAGAGCTGGCTCCAAAGCAGTTAGAATGACACTCTTCATTACACTATCTAGATTCAGTTTTCAGACAACCATAACCAGTGCTTTCACAACCTCTCACCTAAAGTCAGATAATGTACAGCCACCCGAATAAGTGACTGAATTTCCCTGCAAGTGCTTCTGAACCTCTTGAAATGTGGAGTCCGTGGAGGGCCTGAAAACTAAGACTGAAATTGTTATGAAGAGACTTTACTGGATGAAATTTTTCCTTGCCAGGCACAAATAAACAGCTCTCAATAGGGTGCTCACCACAGAGTGTGTCAGCACATATTATGCAGTCTGGTGCTGAGTGGATGTGTCAGCTGCCCATTAGACCACACTAAAATAGAATTGCTGGGAGCCTGAAGCATGAAGCATGATATTAGATAAAGTGATGAAATTTCACTCGATTAAAGAGCCAGGTCAAGGACAGTTACCTCAGGAAATTCCTTTTTTCCTAGAATATTCTCACAAGTTTGATAAATTTATCCTCCTTTTCTGCTTATTTTCGATTATCATTCAAATCATACGAATGGCTGCATTTACACTTGCTGGCTTCCGACGTATTTGGGATGATGGAAATGGTAGATTTTTATTATGTAAAAAAGGGGAGGAGGCAGAAAAGGATTGACTGTGCTCCACATTAGAGGCTATAGGAAATGTTAGATTGATTTGTTTAGAGTTGTTTGTGTTTTCTTCCTCTGAGGTGAGAGCAGCTGGGATTTTTTGTCAGGCTCACTGAATGCTAGCATAGAGCGGCACCTGAGGGAATAGAAAATTGCTCCCTTTATCCACGGGAAATGCATGCTGTTGGCAAAAGGATCTGCATCTGTTTTGCTTCTTGACTGGAGTGCTCAGGCCTCACCTAGTCAGATAAAGCTGCGGATTTGATTTAGTGTCTGTATCAGCTCCTCAGAGTGCTCCACAAGAAGAAATTAACGCGCACGGCTAAATCTGCTGCGTTTTATTGCAGTTTACAGTTTGGCAAGAACTGTCTCTCTCCACCCTCCTCAATTTAATTTCAATTAGGATCACAAGTTGCTCTGAAACCTAAGAGGAATCCGAAAGGTTAATTATCATTGAGTATGCCATCCTTGGAGCCAGTCCCTGACCCTTATCCTGCGAAGCTTTGCTACAATTTCTAAACAATATATGACATCTTGCAAATTGTTTTAATGCTTATTAATTAGAATATGCAAGCTCTTCTTTTTCAGTGGGTGTCTTCCTCATGCCATGCCAGGTGTAAAGCAGAATTTGCAGTTAATTCAAACCTGGTCATCCTTCTCATACAGTGGCCTATTCACCCATGTACAAATGCATCATAGTGAATTGCATCAAAAACTCCAGACACTGCGCCTCTTAACTGTTTGGTTGTATTAGTGTTGAATTCTGGGCCAGTTAGAGATCAGTGGTTACAAGACAGCTGCCAGATAATAACATTTAGTCCAGGCTGAATTTGATTGCCTTCTGATACAGTATTTTCTAAGATCAGTAAATTAACTCCTACATATATACTTCTTAATATGTACAAAACTTGTCCTGGAATTTTATTGGCATGCTCACAGGGACTCAAATGCTCTTTTGGTATCACTGATGAAGCTGAAAAAAAAAAATCTTATTCACCCTGAAAGCAAGTAAAATTTTGCAAGACTGCAGTTAGCACTGGAGATACCTGTCTGACGAATGGGTTCATGAAAAATACCCAGATCAACATAATACAGAGGTTATCATAAAGTATGAGACCTTAATATAAGTCTAGGGAAAATTACCTTTTGGATGACAAATAACATGACATTCACCCCCTAATAGGAGTAATCTAGGAGTCTCAATAGACACAGTCGTCCTACCCAAGCACACATTTAGCAGCTGAAATTGTACTACATGTAATATCTTGTGTATAACATATTGATAATAAAAATACAAGATATAATGTGGAGAAGAGATGCACAACAGAAGTGAGGTCAGACAATTGTAGAGGCATACTGATGAAATCTAATAATTGTTTTCCATTTCTGTTTTTCCTGTTTTGTGGGATTTTTTTCTTTTTTTTCCCCCTCATGTAGATGACAGTTTACTTTCTGTTTCTGTGAAATTAATCTCCCAGAAAAAAAGCCACCACATCCATTTTTATTTATTTAGATTATTTATTTACCAGTGAATTCTGAGTCTAACCTCAATAAAATTTCCTCATAGAAAACACACACACGTACACCAGTCCTGTATGAAGATGACGAATTTGTTACTTTTCATCTGTATGAGGTTAGGATTAAAGTAACGTAATCCTTAGACAGACAAAAGATAGCACTGTTTGAAATGGGTGGATCTTAAAACATCCTTTTCACATCCTCACTCAACTGGCTTCTGAAAGCTTGTCTGTCACCAAATGCAGGCAGAGCATCCTCAGTGAGGCTTTGTTGGTATTCTTGCTGTGTTTTGTACTGCTCGGGGTGCCTGCAGCAAAGCTCTTGTCTCTCTCTCGCTTTTGTGTTTTGTTTTGTTTAGCATTGTTCTTCAAAACAAAACAAAACAAAACAACAAAAACCTCGAGTCCTTTGCTTAAATTATTTTAACATAATAAGGCCCTTTACGAAGCAGGGATAGTGGATGTTTACTGCTGGTTGACAACACAAGGACATATCTGTTTATTAAAGAGCCTGTAGAAGGAAATCTGATATGCCACTTCCCCCTTTTGTTGGAGGAGTGATCGACTGCTTCTGCCAACTCATACCATCTACAGCAAAAGCTGCCTGCTCCAACATCCTCTGTCAGCCTAGTCTTTTCTATCCACTCCCCTGAACCACAGCCAACGTTAAGGCGTGTGAGCACCCTGACAACTGTAAGGAAATGTGGTCGTACTTGTTTGATTTTTTTCTTTTTAACATTTTATATTTGTATATTTTATATTGCCCAGTGTTCGTGCATGCTGGGGCAGGAGAAAGAAAGTGAGGGACACTCCCCTGGTTCCCACACAGGATAGTCCTTTCCCTTTCATCCGTCTGTAAATAAAACAGTATGGGAAAGGGACCAAAAGTGGACTGTTCAGGTTGTGGAGTAATATCAGGATTACAAACATTGAGAATAGACATTTCACTCATTTCTCCCAGGAACTCTTTCTTAAGGAAAAGTTTAAGTGATACTGTGAAAGTGTGAGGCAGAGGCTGTTCCCTTGGCTCTTTACGCAGAGTGACAGTCCAGCTTAGCCCTTTCTGTCTTCAGGTTGTGCACCCTGAGCTCCAATGTGAGCAAGGTCAAGCTATAATGTTTTCCTGGGCTCTTACAAGGCCCAGGTGGAGGGAATGTAAATTAGACTGAAGTGCAAATACCACCAGTTTCCTGCCAAAACCCTCAGCAGACGTGTGCCACAGGGTAATAGTAGTTTAGTTGGTGTTGCCACACTCTGAAAATCATGAATCCCCAAGCTGCTAAACAGTGTGTTTGCAGTTTTCATTGAACTGTATTAGTCGCTCTGCTTCAAGGACCAGGAGGTGAATAACCTCCCACAAAAGAAACTCATGGAAGAGTATGTCCCTGAAATGTGGTCTTGAGTACCAGGAACTGCTAGCTGTGACGCTGTGTGAGGTAGGGCATGCTGCAGTGCCACAACTGAGGGTGATGTGGAGTCCTCTCTCAGTACGAAATGTTAGCTCAAATACATCCTTAGTGTTTCCCAAGGTTTGAGAGCTGATTTCTGGCCTCTTCAAGTGTCTGAAAAGTGACCCTGTTCTTCCCTTACACCCTGCTAGTTCACTGTACATCACTCAGGCTCTAGTCAGCATAATTTATATCTCCCCACTCTTCTCTACAACCTGTCCATTGCAGTTTTTCCATAAGTGACAATATCATACCCTTCTCACTGTCATGCTTTATACAGCTGAGTAGTTAGCACTGATGATGTGAGGTAATGATATTTGTGTTAAGGCTTGGTGAAACGAGCTTGATGATAGTTTGTGGTTGAGGGTTACTGATTCAGCCTCTTTGCAAAGTGAGGTGGACAATCCTGGATGGCTTGTACTTACTATTTGGAGCATCCTCTTTGCATAATGACTGGAGGCATCTCATGCCTTTTAATGCAAGTGGAGGTAGAAGATAGAGTGATTTGCCTTGGTCTCCTCTGCTCATTATTCCTGCATGCCCTCTCAGATTTATGTGCATTACCTTTGGCAAACATCAGTTTCTATGTATAGTTGCATTTCAGATGAATTGGCTATTTAAATATGTACTGTAATACTAGAAGGTGTTTGCTTTACTTTGCAACTAACTGCCTGTGAAGTGTTATTTGTCAAAATCAACAGTTTTGGTCCAGAGGCAGTCTGAAAAATTGTTACAAAACACAAGGTTATTATAAGGCTCTTTGGCAAAAACAACAAATACCTCTCTCCACATCACAGGTGCAATAGTCTCTACTCAGAATTGTGCAGGTTTATACAGTCCATTTAGACATGAGAGGAAGCCCACTAACAGAAACACCTTAAATCACCGGAGGTTCAGTTCTGGTGAAATTTCCACAGTGCCATAACACAGAAGTGCTGCAACTATCTGCGTCCGAATCCACTGAAGTACATTTACAACATTGTTCCTCTGCAGTAAGTGGCATCACCATCAACAATTCCTAAGTCCTTTTCATTAATCTGTGTGTTCAGGGCTGTATTGTTGTAAATATTGCAGAAAAAATATCACACCTTCCCTCTTTGCCCAAGGGATCATACTGACTAAACCAAGAAGTTCAGGGTTTGTTTTTGTGGGGGTTTTTTTGTTTTGTTTTTGAGTTTTGTTTTTTTTTTTCTGTCAAGAAAACTGAAAAACCTCTCACACCAAAGGACCTGGGGGTGCTGGTTGACAGCCGGCTGAACATGAGCCGGCAGTGTGCCCAGGTGGCCAAGAAGGCCAACGGCATCCTGGCCTATATCAGAAATAGTGTGGCCAGCAGGAGTGGGGAGGTGATCGTGCCCCTGTACTCGGCCCTGGTGAGGCCGCACCTTGAATCCTGTGTTCAGTTTTGGGCCCGTCACTACAAGAAGGACATTGAGGTGCTGGAGCGTGTCCAGAGAAGGGCAATGAAGCTGGTGAAGGGCCTGGAGCACAAGCCTGCTGAGGAGCGTCTGAGGGAACTGGGGCTGTTTAGCCTGGAGAAGAGGAGGCTGAGGGGAGACCTCATCGCGCTCTACAACTACCTGAAAGGAGGTTGTAGCGAGGTGGAGGTTGGTCTCTTCTCCCAAGTAACCAGCGATAGGACGAGAGGAAATGGCCTCAAGTTGCACCAGGGGAGGTTTAGACTGGACATTAGGAAAAATTTCTTTACTGAAAGAATGGTCAGGCCTTGGAACAGGCTGCCCAGGGAAGTGGTAGAGTCACCATCCCTGGAAGTATTTAAAAGACGTGTAGATGAGGCGCTTAGGGACATGGTTTAGAGGGCATGGTGGTGTTGGGTTGACGGTTGGACTTGATGATCTTAGAGGTCTTTTCCAACCTTAATGATTCTACGATTCTATGATTCTGTGAGAAACTGTCCTCCCTTATTCTCTGGGAAGTATTGAAGTTAGCCTCATTTGTGACTCTGCTAAATTTAGGTATATAGTACCTGAACCTGTATGATGATCACAGACTCGCAGATGGTCCTGTCTCTAGCACCTCATCTCTTGTATATAGCCTAGGCAAAAGTGGTACAGAGACAAGTGTTCACAGGAGACGCCGAGGTTCTATATGCAACTTTGTCACTGAAATCCTCTGTCACTCTGTGTTCCTTCACAGTGTTTTACCTGGTAGTAAGTTTATTCCTAACACGTACCCATGGGTGAACACTTTTTAACTCTTTCCTTGAACCTTACTGTGAACAGAGCTTTCCCCTAGGTAAGTCCATTATAACAAATCCACTGGACCTTTTTAAATAAAATAGTGTCCTGGCTGGCAATCTGTGTGCCGTGTTTCAGCTCTGGGGACACGACACATCCAAACCATGCAGAGGAAGCAGAAATGCGAGAGGCTTAGAACGACAGCAATGTCTTGGCTCCCCAGTACAAGAAAGGTATGGACATCCTGGAGCGAGGCCAGCAAAGAGTCACAAAGATGAACGGCTTGGAGTATTTGACATACTGAGAAGTCAAGAGAGCTGGGACTCTTCAGCCTGGAGAAGAGAAGGCTCAGGGGGGATCTTAACAGAGTGCATAAATACCTGATGGGAAGGTTTAAAGAAGCTGGAGCAAGGGTCTTCTCAGTAGTGCCCAGTGACAGGACACAAGACAATAGGTACAAGTTGAGTAGAAGAAATTCCATTTAAACATAAGGTTGTTTTTTTACTGTGAGAGTGATCAGACACTGTAACAGGTTGCCTGGAGAGATTGTCTGTTTAGCCCACAGCAGAGAAGGCTGAGGGAAGATGTCTTCATACTCCTAAGGCTGAATAATCTATTTTATATGAGCACGAAGGACAGACTAGAAGACAGTAGAGCATTGGAGTAAGGAATACTCAGGTTGGATGTCAGAAAAAACAAACTATGTACTAGAGAAGCTGTGAAGTTTTGCTGACTATTGTTAAATAGATTAAAGAATGTCTCTCAGGGATAACACTGGTATAGCTGATTCTATGACCAGGAAGAGGGATGGAGTAGAAAATCTTTGGGGTCTGCACGCTGGGATTGTGTGATGGGTCTGCACCTGGAGGTCAAACAAGGTGCAAAGAAGGAATGATCAAAGTGGCAAATACAGGGAAATGGTTTATGGAATTAAAATGGAACCAAGAACATTATTTTAATTTGTTTTGTCACAAGGGTTGAGGAATGAGGAGGGGAAGGGGAAAAAGAGGATAAGAATATTATATAGAAATTAAACGATTGAAATCAGTTTCTCTCAACATGCTTTAGACTAGAGTCCACACCAAAACCAAATAAAAGTCACTGCTTAGCAGGCTTGTGATGAACAATTCAGGCTATTGTGTTTGGATTTTTTTCTTTACTGTGATGGAGTATTTGTGAAATAATTCAAAATGTTATTTGTGGCTTTTAAAGTCCTAGGAGCATTAGCTTCTTCTGATATGTGTCCTTATTCTTCCATTCAAACATTCAATCATCTGCCTACTGGTCCACAAAGAAGCTTTTGTGTTTGAACAGTTCCACCAACAGTTTCACCAAAAATTGATTTTTCTTTAAGGTCCATGATAACTGCCATACCAATAAAGCTGTTCTGTTTGTGACTAAATGTAAAATCAAATTATCTCTAAAAATCCTCAGAGCTAGTACATATGTTTTACTACTTAGAATAAAGTACTCTATGGAGTACAGTAGAGATGGAATTAAAGAAAGGGGATAGCTACATGTGGATACCACTAAGGGGTAGAGGTAGGAAGTTTAGCTAGAAATTCCTGTCATGGGGCTGTTGTGATATCAGTAAACACAATTTTTAGAATGAGAAATGATTTGAAATTTAGTAATTGAACTGAAATTAATTCCCTTGAAAGAGGCTTCGTAGATGAACAATATTATTCTCTAGCTAGTATCATATCTTATTATATTGAACATTACTTGAACAAGAATTGGAGCAAGCACAGAAAATTTTCTTCTTTTATTTTTTTTCCTTTTTCAGTTTTCAAGTGACCTCTCTTAGCCATGTTAAGCACTCATGCTGGTAAACTCTAGGATCATGTGAGTGGCAGATGGGTTAAAACTAATTGCTGGAGAAAGCTAGATTTCAACTTTGAACATTAGCTGCATATCCACCCTATGTCACAAGGCAAAAAAGATGGTTTAGGGAAGGAAAACCACTTTCCTGTTTACTGAGCAGTTGCAACCATTGATGAATAAGCTGCTGGTTTTTTTCCTTTGCTAAGGGGAAATAGATTATTTCTGTAGTAGGCGTCATATGTACACTTGTACACTTGCTTATTAAGTCACACTTACAATTTATCAAACTAGTTTCACTTTTTCATGCCTCTTCCAGTAAAATAGATAATCCAGCCTAGAGAATTTTAAAAACCCGTAATCTTTGCCTGTTTGCTACTGAGACAAATAAGATTCTTGGATTCATTTGTAGCAAAAGAGAAAAGGCAGACAAGTACATAATTGGGAGACATCAGAAGCCTACAGCTTGTAAGGCAAAATCTTGCAAAGAAATCACTGAGTTTCAGCACAAGACCACTTCCCAACAGCCTCCTTGTCCAGTGACTTTGATCAAGCCTTTCTTCACAAGGCCTAAAGAACAGCTGACTGATCTTTCCTCTCCAACATCTGCTGCAGAAACTTCACATGATGTCCTTTTGTAGTCTAATATTTTGCAGTTCTTAAAGTCTTATTTTCCTGACAGTAGCTTTTTGTCAAGGTATAACTCAGTTCCCTTATGTTTGTTCATGGTAGTCAAATTTATGTTGCTGAAAGGCTCGTGTGTTAATTCATAATGTCCAACAAAGAATTCAGGTTACGGGGATCTGAGCAATGCTGTTGCACTTGGTCTGCAACATCTTAATATCAAGTAATACTGGAGAAATTCAAGCCTGCTACTGCAGATTTCACCTTCCCTCTCCATCCCTGAAAGCAACTGTACAGGGTGAACAAAACAAGGTAGATATGGAGAAACAAGAGTGATACCTGATCATTAAAAAAATTTACACCTCTCTTCTTATGGGAAATGAGAGTGGGCATCCATGCTCAGTTTGAGCAAATTTAAGCCAGTATGGAGGAGATGATTGAAGAAAAGTGTGAAGATAAGGTCAGGAGTTAAAAAAGAATTGGAGAAAATAGGTGCAAAGTGGGGTGTTTTCTCTGTTTCTTTGATTTGTGTTTTGTTTTTTTTTTTTTCTTTCTCTTTTTGGTTTCATATCCATAACCTGCAAGCTTCTTGAAGTTTGCTTTAGTTTTGGCTTCCAGTGTGAACCTAAAAGAAAATCAACCAGTTCTCCCAGGATTTCTGCTGTATGGTTCATTGAAACCTGGGCAAATCTAAACAGGCAGATTTTGCACAGCCTGATCCCACACATTTCTCTTCAGTGTATTTGATTTTTCTTTTTTTCTGCTTGCCTTTTTATGTTGTACAGCTTACTGCAAGTGTATTACATGGAGCTGTATAAGCCGATTTAAGCCTGCACCATGAAGTGAATAAATGAGGAAAAGGAGAGGAAAAATTAAAAAAAAAACAACCCTAAAGAATATTTTCCTTGGAATGGATTTTTGCTCTGAATATAGATAACATAGCTAATATCCAGTAACTTATTGAAATTGTTGGCAGCTTGTTCAGGAACAAGAATGTGGCAGAAGAAAACAGTAAATTAAAAGTCCGTCACTCTGAAATGCTCTAGACTTTTATCTCATGACAGTTCCATCAATTGCAATATGTGTCCATTAGTACTCATATAACTCAACGGTGCAATGAAATAACATATTAGCATTTAACCTGAAAAAATGAAGTTATTAAAAATTTACATAAAATTATGGAGTAAACTCCAAACAGGTCGCCCTAGAAATATATAATTACGCTCAGCAGTCCTGTCAGCATACATAGTAACAATTTTATTCCTAATCATCTTCTGCTTTTATTCACTCAGGAATGTATCATTAAAATTTCCACAGAACAATGAATCTTAATAGGTGCTAATGCAATTGTGAATTGTGGTAATTGTTACTTAAATTAATCTCTGTACATTCAGTTTCTTGTTGCCTTATGCAAAAGGAGTGTGAAAAAGATCATGTAAGAACTGAAATATGCACAAATTACTCTGTTCTTGTTAGGCAGTATTTTGTTACAACTTACTAGTTTGCTGAGAGGTTTCTATGGATAAATCCACTAGGATCATTAGACATGTAACTTTAATTAATGAAGTTGTTTATATGTAATTTTAATTTATTAAGTTGTTTATTTTTCTTTACATCTAGGAATTTGAAACTGAATAATATGCATTAATGTATACAGTGTGTAATATTCTTCTATGTAAAGGGATCTGTACAGTCATCTATTACATTTTTGTTCTTAGTTGTATGTACCCAGTACATTTATGTATTATTGTACTTTAAAACAGTATGTTTTGTAGGCAGGATTCTGAAGTGATTTACAAGACCAACCTAAATATTAGAAAATTCTTCTGGAAAATATAAGGAACATTAAGCAGTTCACTTTACTGATCAATGAAATGCAACCATTGCTTGGGTGGAACAGAGTAGCTGTTCACCAGCATACTCTACTCCTGGAGACAAGGCAGGAAGATTACTACCATGTTTAATTTAACAGTTTGAGGATTTTAGAAAGATAGGACGTAATTATTCTGACTGAAATTTATCTACCTTCTCATGCAAACATCACCAGAGTATATGCAAAGACCAAAATACAGTTTTGTTGATGTGAGGTGACCTCAGCCCAGCCCAGCTTCTATTGCCTTGTTCAGGGAGAAAGCCCTCTCAGCTTGACTAGCAGAGGTTGCCCCTTTCATTACAGAGGCTCAGCTGTGACACTGATTCTCATTCAATGACAGTGTACTTGTTTGATAATGTTTTCCTCTAACTTGCTCTTTAGCTTTTTTTTCCTTTTTTTTCAACCTGGCTTCCTCTTGGTCTATGTTCAGAAATATTCTTTAGGTTTTTCATTTAAGAACCAAGTACCAAATCTTTCTTCTTGCCAATACAGCCCTCCTTATACAAATAACCCATACATTTTCTTAATTGGTAGTCTGTTCCTACATTTGCTCCACCCTGTTCCATGACTGTCCACTACAGGCAGCAGAAGGTTTCATTAAGGAAAAGATTATGAATCTGTAGGTTTTCAGAAGAGAAAAAAAAAACCGTATAATTTTTTTCTAATGCGACTTTTGTTCAGTTGCTGATACTGGAACACTTTCATCCTTTAATCTCATCCATCTTGTCTGTTGCAACCATGTCCATATCAATTGCAAAGTGTTATATACGACATGAATGATAACAAATCATATCGTTTAACACACTAGAGGGGTACAAAGCATATGTGATTGGAGATCTTAATGCTGAAATTTTGTCAAACTAATGACTTTTTAATAACAATGTTGATATTGATAGCATGATTGGAATAACACAATTTGATTTGAAATGAATGTTTGGAAGGTCAGAGTTAACAAGAGACATGAGTGAATAGGCAATTTCTTGAATAACTCAAATGCTAACAGCATTTTAACAATCAAACATTTTTGCTCATTCTTGCGACCTGCTATGTGAAGTCTCACAGCTATGATGGAGTTTAAGTGTAATATATTTATTTATATATACATTGCCTCTCCCCAATGTGGTATATTTTCGTAGAACTAAGTGTGTGTAGGGTTTTATGATGATTTACAAACCTGGCAAATTCTGTATTACAGCCATAGTATTCCAGTATTGTGTGCCCATCTGGAATTTGTAGGAGAAGATTACTGTGGGGTCTGAAAATTATTGCTCATAGCTATGCATAGTCAACTAGTAATTTCTATTTCAAATGATTCTGCTTGAACACAAGTTCCTGGTCACAAATGACAGGGGTGAACTCTTTAATTTCCCTTCAATAACATTGTTAGCAGGAAGAACAAACTCCCAAAGCTCAGTACTTCCCTGGGAGGTGAGAAACCAAAATCCAAAACAATTGGTGCACCCTCCCAGACATGAGCAGACATGCAAGGGTTCAGAAAAGGAAAGTGGGAAGGGATTATTCAGTCTTGACAAACCCGTCCTCAACTCATTCTTCATTGAGATAATGTCTTGTGTAAATTCTATAGAACAGAGGAAATTATTCCATGCTGGGCTAGAGAAGGAGCAAATTGCTCAGACTCATATTCAAGGGACTGCAGTCCTTAAAAATTATATCTTTGGTGACCAATATGGTCTAGAGACTTCCAAGAATGCAGAAGGACAGGAGACAGAATACTTGAACCCTACATATATCTATGTGACTTTGCAGCACTTCATAACAGTATTTACTTTTATGACTTCATGACTCTTAATCATCTCACTGTTACCTACTTCCTAACTCATATAGCTTTGAGTGGCCTTTGGAGGGCCAAGAGTTCAAGTCAAGTTAAAGAATCAGCAGTGACTTTAGATGTCTGACTGTAAGTATGGGACCCATCCTCCAAAAACAAATTGTGGGCACATGTGGTCATTACCATAAAACCCACAAGATTTGCATATAGGTATAACACACAAATATATGAAATATGAGTTATTCCTTGCTCCAAAATGGAAATTTCTGTCATTCATGTAAATTCATGGTAAAAACCATAGTAGTTAACTAAACTAAAACAATAAATGAGGACATGATGTAGTGTTTGATCTGGCTTAACTTAGAAAAATAGCAAATTGTACTTTCTAACTTTGGAACTTTATCATTTTACATGAAGAATATTTTACATTTATATTTTGTAAAGGAAATGCATATTCTTTTACACTTTTCCCTGGGAAGAACAGTGTGGGAGTTTTAAATGCATTTTACCTCTGACTGTTTAGAGTAATGTTTCAAAATGGTTGCAAGGGGGAAGTTCGATTTCAAGCTTGTTCAGTGTGTTCCTGGCTTTACAATTCGCTAGTGTGGGGTCTCGGTCAAATAGTTTTTCTGTCTTTGTGCAAGTTTTCTATCTTATGAGTTTTGTCAGTCTATTCTAATGTTGTGAATTGGCAAGGATAAAAAAAGTGGCAGCATTTAGTTTCAAATGTGCTTGTATTTTACCTATGCACAAACGTAAGTTGCACTGTGATAGCTCTTAGTCAGTCTCTCTAGTTCCATCCTCATCCTTCTTTCCTGCCAGGGGCATGAAGGAGTTTTAAAGACCTTGCTGGATCTTCTGCACAGTGTGGGATTTGTAGAAAATTCTCTCATCTTTCGAAGAGTAATATTTTTTTGCAGCCTGGTGTTACTGTTTGGATGAAAAAGCATAATGTAAAATGTAATTTGTTTGTTGGAAATATTGATAATAAATAGTTTATTTATTTTGTCTGTTTCCAAAAAACAAATGACCCTGAGATGCTCAGAAGATTATTATAAAAATAGCAACCTTTAGGTTGGAGTTACTGAAAAATACTTGGTTTTTGTTTTTGATTTTGTTTTGGGTTTTTTTCTGTATATAAAAGAAGAAAATTAAATTAAGGGACAATAAGAGATAATTACCTAGAAACTATTGTAAATGAGTTAGCTGATCCAATAATACAAAATATTTAGGTATTTCTTATGGTGGCAGAGAGTGTGGATTAAATAATACTCATTCAAAAAACCAGCAAGAAAAGACTCTTAAAACAGCTAAATATCTCTAGAAAGCCTGGATGGTGCTACCCAGGCTTAGTTCCTAAGAATTGTCTGTGTCAACTGCGGCCGAAATAGGTTGGGGTTTACTGTTTTGGACTGAATTGTTCATACTGATCTAGAGGAAATATGGGGGAAGAAGAGAAGAAAATTTGTCTGCTGAACTAGCTGGCTGATCATATATATGTACAGACAGATGTGCTGTTCACTGAACATCACTTATGAAAAGACAGGTATCTTTTCCAGATGTTTCAGCTTGGTTCAATTAACCACAGTAAACATGAGCAAACTGAAGGTCAGGAAATCCTTTACAAAGAAGTCGTCGGAAGCAACTGCCATGCATCTAGCAAAATGGCATATTTGACTAGGAAAGAACACTTCTTCATTGTTTTGGAGGAAAGGTCAAGAACAAATTACTGGGCAAACTTGACCTGAGCAGCAGATAGATAAAGTGCAAACTGTGCTGAGAAAGAGAAGTCTTTGTGATACAAATAACACTGGGACAGAAGCTAGCTGAGTATTGCAACACTTTATAAAACTCCATTTCACTGCAGTAGTAAGTTTGCTATGAATAGCAGTGAGTAACATCAATTTATTACCTGAGCGTGAGAAGAGCCTTCATTTCTCTGGGGTCTGTCCCACTGCCTCTTCTTATATACAAAAGAATTCAGACTTGGAGGATATCTTTAGTATGGCTGGTATCACAGGCATTTTTTTCCTGAGATTCTCTTTTCTATGTAATATGATATGTACATTTTGCATTTCCATGTTATAGCACAGTTCATGGATTGAACGGCATTTTTCAGGATGAGAATGTTGTGTCACACACAGTGTGTAATGACAGGTTTTTTATTTCTGTAAAATATGCCGATTGGTTATCAAATTACATGATAGCCAAGATTGGCATTCAATTTTGAACCATTTTCTCAGAAACCAACATAAAAATATTAGCGACAGGAAAACTGCACACAGATTATAATGGGGTCAGTGAAGGCTTATTGTTACCCTGCGCTTTGCCAGTCTGTTTGCTATATTTACTTGTTGTTTCAGGTCTTGACCTTAGTCCTTGCCTGATGTGTTGGTATCTGAGATCTTTGCAACACTTGGTCCTAGGAGGTCTGATTGCTGCGCCTAACTATGATCAAAATCAATTAAGTTATACTTTGAAAACCTGACTATTTCATCCGAAGTAGTAAATCACTTTTCTGGTGTCTTTAACCTGCTGGGATAATATTAATTTCTATTGAAAAATTAAAAAAAAAAACCCACAATTTTTATCACAGTGATTGAGTACAAACTCCCCATTTTACAAAGATCAGATCGTTATGCCAAAATCAAGTAAAACAAGTCCAAGCTGTAGCTGCTGTAGGCAGTCTATTTGTGAACCTGACCAGAAATGTAGGTTTATAACAAAAATCTAGGCTTTCTTCCAAGTGTTGCAGTTGCAATTTGAGATGGCCCTAAAGTTTAGCTGTTATAAAAACAGCTGGGTTTCAGTCCCTCACAGGACTGAGCGACTTTAAGTCTCGAAGCAGGTTGTGAATTTAGCTTCAGAGTACCTATTTTTTTTTTGCAGAAATCACAGTGTTGAACTTTGGGGAAGTTTGGTAACACTTCTTACTAGAATGTAATGAAAAAGGCGGAAGGGAAAAAATTGAAAAGAGGACAAGAGATCAGTTATCTCTTACCAGAAGTTGGAATTTGGTCTTTGTAACTTTGCTCCCATTGCTTCCACTCCCTGTACTTTGGTGTCTGACTCAGCCAAGCAGGAATAATACTGGGATTTCTTTAGATTCTAGGTTCAAGTAGGTTCAACCTAGGTTCAAGGTTTCATGGCTATCTATATTTATAGTTTAGCAATGACCAGTAAGGATGCAGCACAGTAACTGCTGGATTGTCAAGATCCTTTTCTTTCTCACACATTAAAATCTTTGAAAGGAACAACTTATCAGAAGAGTAAAGTGGGAACTGTAAAGCAAATTCTCCTTCTCTTCAGCTGGTCAAAAAAGTTTTCGAACTGTTGTTTAAATGTAAGAAATTTTCCCTCCACTTGCAACACACATACTAATGTAGCATTTCAGGTCCCCAACCCTCCCCTTTCCCTCTCTTTTTTTCCCCCTTCAGATCTTGCTATTTCAGGAAGATGATGTGTGAGATATTCAAATCCCTATACCTCGTTTAGATGACAATGATTGTAATGAGAACTGAGAGAAGCTACTGGCACAACATGAACACATTCCTGTGACAGGGACTGTAAATGAGGATTGTAAAACTGACACCTTTCTTGAACCCGTTAAAAAAAAAGTCTTAAAAGCTGATTCCTGGGTGTACCCCTGCTGGCACCAAGTGTACAAATAATGTTTGTATTCCAGTTCAGAAGAAGAAAAATGAAAATATTTCATTGAAAGCTGACAGCTTTAACGAACTTTAAAGGTTAGCCTTGGTGCTAGTTAGCATATCTATTCACATCTCTATCAGTTCTACTGAATTACTCAGCTGAACACGCACACAAAAGCAAAACTAAGGGAAAAAAACGAGAAAGGTAGCATTAATAATTCATAAATACTAGAGGCTTCTGACTGACTATTTTTTTCAGGGTGTTGGAAGTCTGCTAAGAACTGAATCCTGCTGGCTCCTAAGTTACTTCAGAAGCTCTCAGAGCTACCCTGCCCAAGAATGTTAATGTTTCTGTAAGTGGTTAGCTACCAAAACATATTACAGATTTTCATCCCCTCAAGCACTTGTTCATGTTTCTTTGGATTAGTATAAGGTAGGGCTTTTCATGGAATGTTTAACTGACAGTTTTTATATTTGAATTTCACAAGCCTCTACAGACCACAAAGAACTCCACATTCAGCCATAATCCTCTGTTACAAAGTAAATCAGAATTTTTGAACAGATTCCAGATGCCAATTATATTAATAATGAGGCTATACAACCTCCATCTCTGCCTCAGCTGGATCAGTGGTGATGCTGCTCTTGACAGGTTAACCTGTCTTAAAACTTCTTGGAGAGAGGAAGGGGGAGTGAATTAAAATTTTGATTATTAAATCTTTCAATTGAAGGATGAAGTTAATTTCAGAATTAACTATTTTTCTGGGAACCAGTTACAGTGAATGTTGCAGCTCTTGCCTGGCAATGAATTGATTTTAGGCAGTATTTATGAGGGATTGAAATGCAAGCTTTTAGCAGTTAAGATAGTTTAGTGAAATACTCCAGAAGTAAGCTGAAAATAGTGGGAGACGACACATTTCAATACTAACCCCTCCACTCAAACAGGATAAAAGAGGCGGGTGGCAAATGACAGAATAGAGGCTTCACTTCATCAAGGCTAGACTCCCACTATTTCAGTCCAGATATAATTCCAGGGGCAATCCACTCTGCCACACTGGAAACATGCTTACTTTCCAGGTAGTTGTGCATGGATTTTTTTTTTTTTTTTACTGTTTGGTAGAAGACTGCGCAGGAAAGAGGAAAGCAGCCCCTTTTCAGTGACGGCAAGGCAGCGCAAGGTGCCATACTGACAACAAATAGGATCTTCAGTGGGGATGAATTGAAGATACCCTGAATCTGTGGCTCAAGCTTTGCTCTGCCGTGACAGCAGAGCATCGCCAGGGCAGGTTCATTGACAGCACAGACCTTAGGAATGACAAACTTGCCTTCGGGCAAAAGTTTGCTGAATGGCATCTTTTGGTGCAGTATTACAGCCTTTATTATACTGTTCATCTCCATCACCAGGTTCATAAACCAGCCTTTGGTTGTTTGAAGAATCTGCATAACACGAAATTAGTGAGACGAGAAATACGATGCCATTTCCTGTGGGACACACAGGAATGCTGTACTTGGGGCTGCAGGAAAAAGTTTAGAGCTTGGTTCAACACTGCTTTTAAATAACTATTAATACGAGTTTTGTAAGCCATGCTGATTCCCAAATATTTACAATGCTGCAATCTTTTTCCCACGATGAGCTCATGGATGCATATCTTATGTTAAAATAGATGCAGGTAGGACTACAGAGAAGAGAAATGAAGTACTAAAAGTAATAATACAAGATATTCAGCCCTACTCTACTCATAACATGGTAGAGGTTTTTATCCTCCTATGAGGGCATAAACAGTCACATAATTACAAACAACAAAATTCATATCACGAGACTTCTTCATCTACCTACCTTAGGAGGTTTGCTCCTCTACACTCATACCTATTATATGACTGAGTATGTGTGCCTCTAGTCTACTGAGGCTGTAAAGTAAAATGGTTTACCTTAAATCATCACTGTTTTTTATAACAGACTCTCAAACTATTTACCATATCTCTACTAAGGGATAGTAACTTCTTGAAAATATTCTTACTTGATTGTTTATATTTATATGAGCACATTCTTATTTTATTGACTTCAGCAGCATGCTGTCATCCCACTCTACCTCAGATTTACTCTTTACATACTTACCCTTCACCATGGCTTTAAGTAAAAGTTTTAATTTTTTTAATGGTGCCTACAACCAGATGAAGAACACCCCTGAGTCTGAAAGATAGCTAAAGTTTCACTATACCTAATGCTAGGCTGTGTTCTAATGTTCTAATGCATATGTTCCGGTTCATACAGTGCAATGAATGAGAAGAGGAGTTAGTGAAATCATGACTCCTGTTTTGTACATTATAAGCAGAATTTTCATTTCATCACCCTTGAAAATAACTCTGGAGGTAAAAAGGACAGTATATACCAAAGTTTCTGACATGGTGCTAAATAAAGTCAGAATTACACTTTTTTAGAGAAAAAGAAAATACTTCAGCTGCTTCTTCAAGTTGTGTAAACTACCTTCATAACTATATATTCTCATTTTGTTTAGGAAAACCTGGCTACGTCAATTGCTAACTACAAGAGTTACTTTCTGCAGCATTGCAGATATTTCTTCTTTATCAGAAGAGAACTGAAAAGACCTCAAAGACACATTTCATTTTTGCACTTTGATTTCTTAACTGATTCCTTCACTCAAAAGGAAAGCCTGGTTAAACTTAAACAGTTGTTCAAAAAATACAGACACAACATTTTAACTAAACGCACAACAACTATAAGTGGTTTTCAGCAAAAGGACAACCTGTCCACATGCACGTTTATTTTCTAATGGCAGTGATGACTCTGTACATCTCTGAACCTGTTTGAAAGAATACGATGTATTCCTCTTACATACAGAATATGTTTCTCAATAGCAGAGCAATACTATTCAACAGTACTTGCTGTCTATTTCTATCGCAAGGAGGAACTCCATTTTTATTTTTTAGGAAGCCCAGTTTATTGATCTGTTACAACTTTTACGTGACCATTTCAGTCATAAGGCAGCTGATCCATCACATGTCTGTATCTGCATTGCCCACAGATTATACCATGATGGTGTTTAAATCAATATGCCGGCGTAAATTTCCATGAGGGAAGAGGTGGGGATGGAGGTAAAAAACAAGTGTCACAGTAAAAGGCTACCTCTCATAACGAGGAGGGATTGGAGAAGCTGTTCCCTATGGAAAGAAATCAGGAAGCTGCAATGGCACTGAGAGGTGTCTGGGCCAAGACGAAGGAGTAGCAAAAACTGTGCCGTGTTGGTAAGCTGCAGCAGAAGACTTTGGCTCTACCCCCTGTTTTGAATTTGTTTTATTAAGAGAACTTTCTGTTGCTGAAATCTGCACTGGGCTGGATTCGCTTTTTAGAAGCATTTGTGAAATAGTTTTTTCGAGGCTGTGTAACACGGTGAGTCTTAACTGAGTGGCAAAATACACTGCCAAGAAGCCTTCACTCCTTTTTTAATTTTCTGGGAGAAGTACCTTTCATGAAAAGAGGAAACCAAATCAGCATTTCCTGCTCTGTTGCCGTTTAAAAGGAACTGGCTTATTTTGTGGTCTCTTGCAGATGAAAGCGGCTCCCACAGAAGGAACGCTTATTGAGAACTAACTGGAAATTACTAGCAGCTGCTCAGCTGCCACTGACGTTAACTGAAACTGTGTGGTTAATTTCTTACCCACAGCCTTGAAAAAAGCCCCTTAGTGCAAATAGGGTCATAAAAGTTTCATATGGAATTTTCAGCAGTAAAAATGCGTATAGTTGTTGTCGCATATACTAAACCTCAGCTGTTTTATCTCCATTTATTCTTCAAGGGAAGAGAGTTAGGATGTCAAGAGCCTTCTGCTTGATTTATATTTCAGACCACAAGCCTCTCTTGGCCAGTGCTACAGACTTATCCTAGTGCAGTTCCTAAACATGCTCTAAAACATGTCCTTAAGCTTTCCCCCATTTAAAGAGACCTGTCTCATAAGCTGGGATTTGTTCAAGGCCCTCTCCACTGTCTGCTGTATTTTTCCTGCTCACAAAGCATTTCATTGGCCTGCTCTAAACTCCCAGCCAAGGAAAGATTGGCGGTTCCTTTTGAAATAAGTACCTTTTATGACTTTTCTTCTCTTGAACAGATTCACTCTTTTTTACCTCATTCTTTAGTTATGCTTATGCTGCATTTTAAATTTACTCTCATTTTGCTCAAGAATACAAGCTGGCTAGGCTGAACTAGAAGACAAGAACTGTTCCTAGCACAGCACAAGCCCAAGCTAGCCGTTAGCAGAGCTTTGGTTGTGTCAGAGTTAGATCAGCAAAAGATAATGTCCTGTGTGGTGACAACCTTAGAATCTGCAGACCTCTGCAGATAAGCAACTTTAACTTTGAGTATTCTCACTTAGGTATTGTCTTCGGGAAATTTATTTTCCATCTTAATTGACACAGATATGATAAACCGTAGCAGGTGGAATATTAAGGTATAGCATGATTTAGCCTCAGGAAGGAGTAAAAAATTAATGGCAGAGTTATTCCTTCTTTTGGAGAATACTTCCTTCCGTATTTCCTTCAGAAGTGTAGATATGAGCTTATCAACTTAGCTGGTGAAAACATACTGCTTTAAAAAATCTTGTAAAAATGGTTTTAATCTTCTTTTATGCAGGTTGATTTGTCAACATAAAAATATTGTTTGATACTTTGTTCATTTTGGTTAGGGACAGTATTTTCAAAAATTTCATTCTTTGCCTTCTAATAAACTCTTTTGTAAATTAAATTCTCTGCTTTTGATGCGAATATTTTTATACACTCCCTATTTTAGGGAAAACCAGGTCTTTTTTTTTTTTTCATGTTTTTTACCTGGTCAACATTTACAATCAAGGCTTTTCATGGACATATTTTCATGGGATATACACTTTTGTAGAGCCATTGCATAATGCTGAATTTGACCCATAAAGGTGAGACAGGGCAACTATTTTCTTGAAAGTTTAATTGTGGTGCCTGTTTTTGGTAATACATATACTTCCTGAAAACATATTTTGAAAACAACTTCTATTCATGTCCTCTTACACCACTGGGCCTAAGTGAGGTACTTTGTATATTGCATGAAGAATATATCGTTAATGGTGGAGATCTGACAAACTACTCACCTATCACAAATATTATGTTTATTACTGTGACACCCAAGCAAGAGCCAAGAATGAAGTCTCCTTGTACCAAACACAGATAGAGACAGGGAACAGCAGATAGTTTCTGTATTTAACTATGGGTATTTGACTACTACAATCACTAGAGAAAACCTGAGGAATATCTCAGGATGTGTGAAAATGTTGGGAAAAATACGAAAACTAATTCTTCTACCTCTGCAATCCACTGCTTTTATTCCTGTTTTGTTACTGTCTCTTATTTAGTTTTATACCTTTTCCCCCTATTCTTGTTGCTAGCCTTGTACAGTTTTTTCCTTAAAAAACATATGGTATGCAATAAAAACTGTACCTATAAGGTACATTATGATCTAGACTGGTTAGTGATGCCAATCAACTGATCACAAGTTGGAATTACTGTCCTTGACTTCTTTAAGCACTCAAATTATTAGCTTGATCTGGAGACAAGAAAAAAACCTGATATGAATACCAGAAATGCTTTAACTTTATGCCAGATTTATATCTGAGAGCTCCCCCCACCAAAAAAAAAAACCAAAAAACCCCCGAAAAAATGGAGAGCTATACTTGATTCCATGTTTCTCTAACTTTGCACTATCCCATAGCACAAAAATTTCAATTGGCTGTAAATTGATTATTCCAGAGGACTGGCTATTAGCAGAGTGGACAGGAATGAAAAGAAATGGAAAAAAAATGTTATGTTAAGGCCTCAGATGTGATGCCTGATACAATTACCACAGCTTTGTCTACTGGCAAGCTCATCTCAGGATCCCTGTTATGCCGTGTTTAGGAAGGAGGGGTGAGGGAAGTGTGGTCTATGGGGGCCTTACACAAGTTCTTCTCCTTTGAGAAGCAGCTCGGGAGGGTGGTACAAGTGGGGGGCCTGGAGGAAGGTTTCCTATGGGCTCTCAAGCAGGTGATCAAGCTGGCAGATGAGGGTATTGCTGCATCTGCTGCCTCTGGTGTCCCAGGAAGCAAGCCTGCGAGCACTCCTGCAGAAGCAAGAAACAGAGTAGCTGGGGATATTTTTCATGCCAAATTTCATGTTCTCTGCCATGGAGTCCCCACACAAATTCTCTCTGTGGTTTGTATTATCCTGGATCAATGCAGGTCTCTTAATTTTTTAATTAAGAGAGTTATTCATTTTAATGCTACCTTTAGTTACTGCTTTTAAGAAGCATCTGAGCACGCTCAGCAAGGTATCCCAGTACCCTGAAGTAAATTCTTAGATTGTCCTTAAAAGAGGCAGTATCCTGGTGCTGCCAACCCTGCTGAAAAATGAGCAAAAATGTGAGTGTTTTGCCAGGAGCACTCAGCTTACTGTAAGATCAGAGCTGTAATAAAATGGGCTCTTCAAAAATTGTATTTTGGCCCTCAACAATTCTGTAAAAAGATTACTTTTCCTACAAGTCTTCCTTCTGTTTGATGAAGTCTTTCATCTTACTTCCAAAACTACAGTTCCCAAGCATTTCCCTTGCTTAGCCCACCCAGCACTTTGCTTCCTTTCTCCCTCCTTGTATGACTCAGATGCTGTTTCTTAAGTGTGACTGAAGTACTTGTCTACCTCATTTTACATACCAAGTTGTTTTGTTCCCTGCACTATGAAGTTTGATGGGCAGGAGTATGTGGGCGTTATGTTCATATGCCTTGGGTCTAATTTACTTTTTATTTGGGAAACCTTTCTTTTAACAAATAAGAGTGATCAAATGGACTTAAACAACAGCTTTATGGTATGAGGAACATTAGGAAATAGTCACTACTATATGGAAGTGATAATGAAGTGGAGTGTATGAATTCTTGATAACCATTAGCGCAAAAAAACATTTCTTTTATAGCAGATCCCCTATTCTGAGATGACAGCTTTTTCCTCTCTTGTGAATATGAAGTGCCAGATTATGAATTCAATAGCTGCCTCTTTTTCAGGGCATTGCTTATGAATCTGCCCTGCCCTGTCACTGCACATTATTAGCATTAAACACACATGCAGCACCATAAATTTACAAGATGCATGCCCTATCTGAAAAGCTTATGGACTAAATGAGATATGAGAAATTCACAGCAAAACAGAGGACAACAGTTCAGGAAAGGCAGCGTGTAAGGATTATTATTCATGATTTAAATTAAGGAGGAAGAACTGCACAAAGAGGCACGTGTTAGGAGAAATTTGAAAAAGAAGACGGAGGGCACTTGGTAGCTAGGAAAACTGCTCTAGACACAGGACTGGAATGGATTCTAAGATAGCACATCAAAGACTTTCATTAGTGAATTAATAGTCAGGTTCCTCTCTGCCTGCTGCTGATCCTCACTTCTTCAGCTGTGCTTCTGCACACTGCTGTCTGCATTTTGTCTGCTTGTTTTTTAACGTCTAGTCTGAAAGACTGAAGGGATAGGGACCCTTTTATTCTGTAAATTATTGACAACTGTAGATCATACTGCTTTGGATGGCATTTATGAAAGTTATACATTTTGAAAATCAAACCTTAAATAGATGCCACAGACTATTTCAAATTATTTGTTCGTTTAACAATGGCTGCCAAAAGACTGTATCTACCTTGCTTGGTTAAATGAGCAGTCAGCTGTCAAAGCAACTTAGCTTGGATACAAGAAACTATATCTTAATTACATGTTTCTCAGTGACCCCATGCTCCTGTTCTTTGTGTGTTGTTTTTTTTTGTTGTTGGTTTTTTTTTTTTAGTTTTTTTTAAAATTTTTTTTTTATTTTTATTTTGACGGCCATGCCTCATGAATCTTGCTGATGTGGTAAGTTGAGTAACTCCATGAATACTTTTGCAGTACTAGTCCATAAAAAAATCTAGTGTGGGTTATTAACGAGTAAGACAACACCATTGGTTCACGAAGTCTTGAGGTTGCAAATAAGTGGGAACTAGGGAATTATTGTGATGAAGTATATTTGCCCCATTCTTCTCTTTGGACATCCAGTATTGGTTATTGTCAGAGACATATTACTAAGCTAGAAGAACCTTTGACCTGACCTGCTTCAGTGGCTCCTATGACTATTTCTTTCCTTGTGAGTCTTGATAGAATAGGTTTGTTCTTCTGGGGAGAAAAGTAGAGAGAAAACTCCGGGAAAGTACTAGGAGATGTCAGCATTCAGGTGGCTCAGTTTATGTGCTCAGTGAATGTAGGATAGTTTGATAGCATGAAGGAAGGTGGCAGAGATTCTTGTATTCTACCTATAAAATGGGTGTGCAAGTTCTGCACGTTGGATGGGAGAAAAAGTTAGAAATGTACAAGTCTGCTGTGAAGACAATCTTTTATAACTGTACTAGAGGGGAACAATTGCCATTTAAATGAAAAATAACTTAAGGATTAAATACACTAGGTCAGGAAAGTAGAGGCTTGTGGATTCCTAAGAGGTTCAGGTGGGAAGATGAGACTAAGAATTTGATTGAGAATCGGCTTCCTGCTGTCCTCCTACCATTTGCAATACTGAGCTATTTTGATTTATACTTCGCTAGAAAAAGCAGGCCCACAAGGCTCATTAGAGCAAAATTTAGCTTGAGGTTATGACATTGTCTTCAAAATGGACAACATCTTTGTGACTCTTGTACTAACAGCAAGGAAGCTGAGGCTATGTGCCCTAAGACTGCTCCTCCACTTGCCTTTGTCCTGGCAGCTGTGGAGCTGAAGTTTTTACTTCCTTTTGTTAAGTCACATTGTTAAGTCACTCTGTTCCTTGTATGCAGTAAATCCGTTGCAAATACAAGACTATATATATGTATATTTGCAGGTGGCCATGGCTTACAGGTGAGGTCTATTCTACACTCTCTCTCCTAGCTTGGATTGTGTTTCATGTCTGAGCTGCAATGTTTTGTGGTTCTTTTTTTTTTTTTTTTTTTTTTTTTAAGTTTTGTTTTCTTGTCTGGGGTGCAATTTTTTTGGGTTTTTTTTTTTTTTTTTTTTTTTTTTTTAAATCTAAGCTCTTAGAACCAGTATTTCCAATCTCTTACAAGCTAAGACACTTCGATCCTTTCAAATTCAGGATTTCACAACAGTCTTTCCTTGGACTGTAAACATCTGTTCTTGCTCAGGGCTCACGCTTTTCTTCTTCCTAAACTGCTGGCCTATCTAAATTCTTTCTTCCAGCAGCCTCCTCCATCAGGTGTTTTTCAGTCACGTAAAAATGCCCTTAATTCACCACAGGTGAGTCCCATCCTGAACATGTGTCTCACCTGGCAGTGACCAGCAAGGAGTCCCCAGTTTCTGAGGATCAATGGCTTGGCCTTCTACCTTCCCCCATGTGCAAACTTTCCCCAAAGGAGTCCTCTGCTATTCCACTGATGTTTTTGGGCACAGCTCCAGCCCTCCCTCACTCCAAGGAGGTTTGCAAATGGCCTGCCCTGGCCTCAGAGGGCCACCACTTCATCACTAGTACCTTCAGTGGTCATCTTACTTCTCTCACATTGGAGCATCTCTTCCTCTTGAATAGTAAGAAACTTCAGTCTTTCAAAGCAAGGAAAATTTTCAAAGAAGATTTATATAAGAGGTACATGGATGGATTCTATAGTTTCCTCTAACTTAAGAGTATCTTCAACCCTGGGGCTAAAAAGACTTCATCTGTAGTTGCAGGAACCCTCATACTTCAACCTTAACATTTGAAAGCCACAAATATGTGTATTTTTTTTTTTAAAGTTAGTGGAACATAAGTCTTTCTTGGTAAATACCATCATCTGGTAGTTTTGGAGTGGACTCCTTTTCCCCACATTCACAGAATCAAGGAACCACAAGATGACTGAGGTTTGAAAGGAAGTCATCCAGTCCAACGCCTCTGCTCAAGCAGGGCAACCTGGAGCAGGTTACCCAGGATCATGTCTATATGGCTTTTGAATATCTCCAAGGATGGAGGCTCCACAACCTCTCTGGGTAACCTGTGCCAATACTTGGTCACCCTCACAGTGAAAAGTGTTTCCTGATGTTCAGAGGGAGCCTCCTGTGTTTCAGTTTGTGCCCACTGCCTCTTGTCCTGCCACTGGGTGCCACTGGACACCACTGGAAAGAGCCTGACTCCATCTTCTTTACACCCTCCCTTCAGATATTTGTGCACATTGATAAGTTCTCGTCTGAGCCTTCTCTTCTCTAGGCTGAACAGTCCCAGCTTTCTCAGTCTTGTGCTTGTTCTGCTACAGATTTATTTTCCTATGAACAAAAGCTTACTAACATTTCCAGCAGGACAACTTATTTACCAAAAAACATGGATTCAACTTCAGTGAAAATATGTTCACAAAGGTATATTAGTCAGTGCAAATAGTTCTAATTGCTTTGACTTTCTTTTGAAAAGGTCAGAAGATCTCACTTTAACATTTACAGAATCAAACATGTAATAGTTTTTCAAATACAATTTGAGCAGAAATTAATTGTGAATAAGAAGTTTAAAAAAAGAAAGCTAAATGAGATTTATTTATGGGTTGATTAAAATATTTTTTCATATTTTCATATTCTCCTTCCAACTCCAAGAAAAATTTTGATTGTTATTAATTTTCTTTTACTAAAAAATATCTTATTTATTCATCACTTCTAAACACACCATCATTATGCACTATGCTTAAGTTTTGGATTACTGCATTGCCAGGACTGTGACTTTGTTAATCTTCTATACTTTCCCCTTGCCAATCATATATGGTATGCATTTGTTTTCTTCCTTGTCCCTTGTTCCCTTTTTGCGATAAGCCACTGACTGATACCTATGTTTCTTTGATGACCTTAATGCTCCCTTGCCTGTTTTTAAGTAGTTTGCAGAGTAGAGGGTATGAATAATAACATCAGAAATGTCTCTAATATAACTTTAGTGCCTCTGAGAGCTCTTCTGCCTTTGCTTTGTTCCTCCCTGTGTCCCAGTTCCCCCCACGTCCGAGTCTTCCTCGGCTACGGAAGGGAACAATACCTACTCTGATCTTTTCACCGGGCAATAAAAAGGCAATTTACTTTCTCTTCAGATAATTCATCAGTGTGGATACTAGAACACCTGTACATAAGCCCAGCTCTAAAATATTTTTAAATATAGAGGGAAATCAACAAAAATAATTCAGGAGGCATCTAAACTGATATCTTGGAGGCGAGGCGATCTGTTGTTTCATTAGTTTGTCAAGAGAAAATTCCTGAGTGGCTTTGTATTTTTATGTAGTGCGGTTGCTTACATTTTAATAAGTAAG
>NW_009185711.1:0-35383 GCF_000690835.1 Fulmarus glacialis | reverse complement strand
ATTATCAATGCTATAGCAACTCCGACAGATTTATTTGGACTGATTGATAGTTATCTATGTATTTTTACTCATTATATTTAATAGAAAAGGTGACTCTTCATTGATGTTTCTGCTACTGGTAGCTGAGACTCTTAAGAGTCTTTCAAGACTTTTAGAGCCAAATCAGTCACAAATCAACAGTTTTGGGAACGTGTTTAATGACCAGTTGTTGTATCCTACAGAGCCATTTGGATTACTATACCAGCAACTGGGATACTTCAGCTATTTGTGAAACAGATACACTCATCTGAAAGCTAAATTCTTTATAAAAGATGTCATTAACATCCTCTGTTATTGCAGGTTTAGTAACAAAAGCCTCACAATCTAACGTAACAGTAATGTAAGTTCCTGATTGGTTTGCTTTTATATTTAGTGTACTCAGACATTTACATGCTGCAAATCATTCTGATGCCTAGCTGTAGCTAGATATGCCAGGTGGATAAAGAAATGCACTTAAAATGTGGTAGCTGACTTCCATGCTCTTTCACAAAATGCCTCCTGCAATTTTGGGGTTAGATGTACTATGTTGGTTTTCTTTCTATTTCCCTGTTTTTTATGCCTGTGCTTGGTTGTGTCTAAACATAATTGAGTCTTACAAAGCCAAAAATACTGTTGTATGCTTTGGTTAAATCCAACCTTATTCAGCATCTGATCTCTTAAGTAAAGACACATATCTTAAGCATCATTAAGAGAAAAACATATCTCCTCACTTGTTGAACTTCCACTTCCTTCTTTAATGTGCTTTAATTAAATTCTTTCTTTAAGATGTATTCCATTTGAAGCACTTGTTGTGCATTTACTGCAGATATGTTCTGAGAAGCTGTGGCTTAAAAACTTTGAGATCCTTGAAATTCAAACCCATAGGACAGTTGAGCAGATTTTATTAAATATTTCATTTTCAAACTTGGATAACGGTCTCTTTCCAGTAAAGGATTTTCAAAGCATTTAAATTTTTATTTAGTAGAAGATTTTGTTGACTTTAAATAAATTCTAGGTTTAATAACCTTTTTATTTTTAGTTGGGGATGAAGGAAGGAAAGAAAGGGGGACTTATGGCATTGAAAACAGTTATAGTTTAGCTCATGGAATAATTGATTTAAAAATGTATATGGTGAGATCTTTTTAAGCGATATACTTAAAATTAAGTACTTTTAGTAACTGAACAGATTTCAGATTTGTGAACACTGAGTGATGCATACTGAGCACCACTTTGGGAAGTCAGTTCTTTTTTTAAGGCTAAATAACTAAACAAGAAATTAGAAGCACACCATGTCACAAAATCTTCTCAATAAATTGTTAGATGTGTGCATCAAGGAAACGGTGAATATGAGGCTTTCCTGTTAAGTTAGCACTATGATTGCACAGTTCCATTTATGCATCATTTTCTCTGCATCGTTTTGTCTATTTTCTAGATGACACAAACAATAAAAGATAACAGGTACAATTTAAAACCTGCTTCCTCCCTTATCTTAACTTCTTATCTGTTTTGCCCTGTGAACTAGGTTAGCTGACATCCAGTTTGGATTTAGTTTGTTGAAAAAGATGCTTTCTGAAGCCCAAAATATCTGTCATCAGTCAGCAAACATAGTTTATACTCGACTTTCAGGAAATGTTTCTTTTGAGAGGGCTGTCACATCTTTTGTTATACAGCTTGAAAAAGTGTTTATACCCCTCTATGGCTTTATAACGCACCAAGCTCATTTAAATAATTGTACAGTCATTTAGTTAATGTGTTCTTTTTTAAACTTGCCTAACTACAGTGAATGTAGTTTTGATGGCAAAAGAACCCCTTTTATGTAACAGCATTTTTCTTCTCCCTCCTCCACCTCCACCTCACAAAATAAATGCCACACAATTATTTTACTGCCGAGAAATTAGCTCATTTGCAAATGCCACCTTGGAACACAAGAAGAAAGGCATTTATTGAAGCACTAATAAAGGCACCATGTTAGAATAATTTTATGCTGACGGGCCCACAATCACTCAATATTTTAAGAGCTGTCATCACACCAGCATGAGCTGCATGCAAAAGTACAAATTTATGCTGTGACATCATGGGACTAAAAGTATAATTGGAATAAAATTACAATGCTTCACTCTAGCATTCAGTGGCAAGACAGAGCACTTTAGATGCCCACCCCAAGGCTGATCCTTCGTTATGCATCACTGTGCCACATATTCTGTTAACACGTGAAGTATTATGACACAGATTTCTGAAGAGTTCAATGTGTCCTTCAGGTATTTCCAGAGTGAGCTTTCAGTGGGTACTCAATGACCTGTGTTGTTAATACACAGTACACTGCACACTAGCAGAAAGCTGGAAGAATATCAAATCAGCAAAAGCCACTATTTTAACTCTTTAGATATGGATAATTAAGCAAGCAGTCACTACACAATGGCTGAGGACCTAATACTATCATTTTTTAGTGAGTTAATAAATTCCAGTCATGGCCTGTGGTTAAATGCTAAGCTTTAACAAATGAGCACATCTGCATAAGTACTGTAACTTTAAAATTCAACCTTTTGACTTTTACCGTATCTTTATTCCTTACAGTAACAAGGAAAAAAGAAAAAAAGGGAGCTGACAATAATGTAGGTGAGATATGGGAAAGTGCAATGAATTACATGTCATGTTTAGACATAATATTCCGTTCGCAATCTAGCATTTCCTACCTAAGCTACAAGCCCTTTCAGCATAATCAGATATGCTTTGCACCACAGTGCAAGCAGAGGTGCAGATTCTGATTTTTCTTGGATTGCTTTACACCACAAACTTCTACTGAAGCCAATGGGACAAGAACTGCATCTGTGCGATTAAGCCTACTTAGCCAGATGCTGATTTTATTAAAGTGAGTTTACGAAAGAAGTAACTCTCTCGAAGGCCATTCACTTGCACTGTTGTAAAACAAATGCAAGCGAAATTAAGGTAAGGCTAGGCTGGGGGAGCCGGTGACATTCAGAAATAGGAAAACTGTGGGATGCAGTTTTTCAATAGCAATTTAGATTGGATTACTCTGGGTGCAGTCATGGTTATTGGTAAAAAAAGTTTCCCATAGCACTTTATATACCTTGTTTAATATATCTAATTTTGTTTTTAATAGGTCTGAAATGAGATTGTCTTTCTTGTTAATTCTGTCATTAATGAAAAACAGATTTATTGCTGAACTTAAGATTGCAATGAGAGAATCTTGGTAGGGGGCCAGTTGTGCCGGGGACTCCCAAACGGAAGGTGCGCTGGTGTGACTGCGCACTACAGGTTGTTACCCAGACGAGGCTTGGCCAGGCTGTCAGCTCAGCCAGGCACCCACATTTCACCTGCCCAGAGGCTACCCTGGCCCCCAGCCCTGGAGACTGCTCTCAAAGATACCCAGGCTGCTGTGGTCCTTGGGACGGGACCGTGGTGCCAGGGATTCCTTGGCCTGTTGAGGAAGCAGGCAAGGAAGAGGCCTGTGCCCATTCCTCCAGCACTTCTGCCACTGGCGTTATAAACCCTTCCTCATTTTTATAGTTAGACCATCACAATTACAACAAGTCCTTTTAGTATTATTAAATGCTATGCATTTTTTCTTATTTAAGTCAGATGCAAGCCGTGTCTGTGAATTTGTGGCATTTAGCATGCCTGCCTTGCAAGAAAGTTGCCAAAGTCTTATTTTTCTAACCGGATTAGTCATGGTGAATTCAAGATCCACGTAAATTCAGTTATTTATTTATTTGTGATGTAGACTGAACCAAATAGAAACAAACAAATGAGGTCAAAGAGAAATTTAGTGACCCAATAAAAGAGTTTTAATTAATCTGAAATAAAACAAGGCATTGTATTTCTGCAATTTTAACACTTCTTAAAAATAAATCTAATCTGACTTTGAAGATTGGTTTTAAATTTGAGAAATGGAAATGTTTTGCTTAGAAAATGTAGTAGTGGCGATCTAACACCTTTAACAGTCTCTTCTTCGTTTTTTTCTTTTTTTTTTTTTTCCTGAAGCTACCTAAGCTCATAGCAAAATTCACTATAAATTCCATTTGTCTAAATGATCAATTCAAATTACAGCTAATTCCTCCTACTGAAAAAAGAATAATTGGATACATGCAAAAATGTACATCCAAGAAAACTGTTGCGTATGACGTGACCAAGAAGGGAATGTGCACAGCTCCCAGAATGACCCTCTTGCCTCCCCCTCACCTCCTGCACCACTGGGCCTGGGCAGACATTGCACTTTCCCACTGCCTTGGAAGGTAAAGCCCTCTCAGACTGGCGTGGAGGCTCCTGACCTCCAGAGACCTGATCAAGCCCCTCTGATTGTCCCCTAACAACTGGCAGCTGCTGGGTACCTTATGAAGGGAGAGACAGTGACAGTGGAAGTCACACCTTCTCTGATCCTCCCCCAAAAGCGTTTTGCCGTCATCCATCCCAGGCATACCACCCACCTCCTGCCACCTCTGCTCCACGGCTGCAGCTGCTCCCATCCCTCCGCACAGAGCCATAAGTGAACCTCCAAATGGCACCAGGAAAGAAAGAGAAAGAGGAAGGAGGTCTGATTTATAGCAATGGTTTCTACAGTTGATTTTTCTAGAAATGATTTAAAGTGGGGAACATATTTGTGAACAAAGTGACTGGAGATGCATTTTTTTTTAATGGGATCATCATACATGCGATTCTCAGACTTAAAACGATCCTCCCATTTTTGGATGGCTTGCTGCTCTCAAATGAGTATGTGCTGAAATTGCCTATTTGGAGAATATCCAGTGGGCACAGAAATGGGAAGCTCTCCCAGACTTGAGAAGTTGGTAAACATAATGAGGTAGGTCTCACAATAACTGCTATTTTATATATTTTTGCTTTATTCTCTTCTTCTCATTTAAATTCAAACACATAAGTTCATAATTTTCAAAATGCATATGCCTGGATATTTATTGTAGAAATAAACAAGCTGAATGAAATCAAGAATATTTTCAAGACAAGGAAAAAGATAAACAATGCAAAAGAGAACAAACTTTTAATTCCTCTAGCCTAAACTTTAATCCCTCTTGCTACTGTTTTGTCACCCAGTAGGAATTATTACTCTTGTTCAACAGCTCTGTGAAGTCCTGTAGGTGGGACTTTAAACATAGGTGAAAGGCTTTCTTTCTAGAAGGAGTTGTCTCAAGAAGCTGTTTTGTAGCTGTGCCTCTGTACTCTTCCTGCGATCACAGTTCTGTCTTCCTGCCCCTGCAACACCAATTCTCACGTGCAGGAGATCTCATGAAGCACAGCTTTGCAGCAAGTAGGTCCTGCAGGCATCAAAAAATAAGAAAAGTCATTGTGAAGCTGTAAAATACTTTATTCATGTAAGCTGACTGAACTTCACTTTGACTCTGTGCCTTTATGGTTCATAAAGCGGTTGAATTGCCACCAGAAAAAAACCCTGTTGAAACAAAATGTTTCCTTTATCTTGATTCTCTTGCCAGAAGGTTGTTAATTTGAAGGTGGTAGCACTTCCATTTTTACAGGAGTAAAACATCTAGGGTACATGCCCTGAGGCCATACTTTCCAGGAGGCCTGTCTATAGCAGCAAGGCTCTTGGGAAAGGCCCTGTAACTCAGCAAATCATGTCAGTCAGCAAAAAAGGCCTGCGATTTCTGTGAATAACAGCTGCTATAAGATCACGGGAACCCACAATCCTAAAATTTAGATTTACAATTTCCATTAATTTGAAAATGAAAATTAAAATATTAATTTATTCACTTAAAGCATGGACAATTAATTCAATATAACCTTTTGCAACTGATTTTGTATACAGGTTTTTACTGACCCCCTTCCCCCTCCCCCCCAATCTGCCTTTATCTACTCCATGTTACAAATTCTCCATTATAAAACATGGCCCATTTGAAATCTGTCTAAAATCATACCTTCAAGTGCTTTCTTCCCATTTTTAGCAGTGAAGACCTCTAATTTGAAGACCTCACCACAGTCTGACCAAAGGAGAAGTGTTAATGGATCAACCAACATGGAAGAACAAGGGATAACAAGATTGATGGTAGCCTGGACTGCAGTGATCACATACTGGTGGAATTCACAACCTTGAAACAATTGGGCCAGGTGAAGAGTAGCGTCAGGGTGCTAAATTTTAGGAAAGCAAACTTTCAGTTTTTTAAGGAATTAGTGGATGGGAGCCCCTGGGAAACTACCTTCAGGAACATAGGAAATGAGCAGAGCTGGCAGTTCTTTAAGGACATTTTTCTTAGAGTACAAGAACTCTTGATTCCCACATGTAAGAATTGGGCAAGGAAGGCAGGAGACCGGCATAGGTCAGTAAGGATCTCCTGGTCAAACTGAAGTGTAAGATGGAAATGCACAGGCAGTGGAACCGGGGATGTGTATCTTGGGAAGAATATAGGGACACTGCCTGGATGTATAGGGATGGGATTAGGAAAGCTAAGGCACAGTTGGAGCTGAGTTTGGTGAGGGATGAGAATAGTAAAAATAATAATAATAATGGGTTTTACAGGTATGTTGGCCAGAAAAGGAAGATTGAAGAAAGTGTACCATCCCCCAGTAAAAAAGACAGGAGAGCTGGTGACAACTGACATGGAGAAAGCTGAGGTACTCAACAATTTTTTTTGCCTAATCTTTAATGATAATCTCTCTTCCCACATCTCTCAAGCCCCTGAAACTCAAGACAGAGACTGGGAGAAATTAAGCCCCTCCCATCATAAGAGAAGATCAGGTTTGAGACCACCTGAGGAACCTGAACATAAACAAGCCATGGAACCCGACAAGATACATCCCAGGGTCTTGAGGGAATTGGCTGATGTAGTTGCCAAGCCACTCTCCACCGTATTTGAAAAGTTGTGGCAGTCAGGCAAACTTCCCAGTGACTGGAAAAAGGGAAACATCACATCCATTTTTAAAAAGGACGAAAAGGAGGACCCTGGGAACTACTGACCAATCAGCCTCACCTCTGTGCCTGGTGAGATCATGGAGCAGATCCTCCTGGAAGACATGTCAAAATGTATGTAAGAGAGGGAGGTGATTAGAGAGACAGCCAGCATGGCTTCACTAAAAGCAAATCAAGCCTTCCACAATTGAGTGGCTCCATCAGTGGACAAGGAAAGAGCAACTGATGTCACCTACTGGGAATTCTGTCAGGCCTGTGATACTGTCTCCCACAACATTCTTGCCTGTAAATTGGACACATATGGGTCTGATGGATGGAGTATTAGATGGACAAGGAATTGGCTGGATGGCCCTGTCCAAAGAATTACAATCAATGGCTCAGTGTCGCTGTGGAAACGAGTAACTAGTGGTGTCCCTCAAGGGACCATACTGGGACAAATACTATTTAATATCTTCATCAATGACATAGCTAGTGGGATTGAGTGCAGCCTCAGCAAGTTTGCAGATGACAGCAAGCTGAGTGGTACAGTTGATTTACTTGAGGGAAGGGATGCCATCCAGGGGTACCTGGACAGGCTTGAGGAGCGGGCACATGCGAACTTCATGAGGTTCAATAAGGCCAAATGCAAGGTCCTGCATCTGGGTCGGAGCAACCCCCAGTATCAATATAGACTGGGTGAGGAATAGATTGACAGCAGCCCTGTGGAGGAATGCTTAGGGATACTGGTGATTTAAAAATTGGACATGAACCAGCAATGTGCTCTTGCAGCCCAGAAAGCCAGTCAATTGTATCCTGTGCTGCATCAAAAGAAGCATGGCCAGCAGGTCGAGAGAGGTAATTCTCCCTCTCTGCTCTCATAAGACCCCACCTGGAGTACTGCGTCCAGCTCTGGGGTCCCAAGTACAAGAAAGGCATGGACCTGTTAGACCGGGTCCAGAAGAGGGCCACAAAAATGATCAGAGGGCTGGAACACCTCTCCTATGAAGAAAGACTGAGAGAGTTGGGGTTGTTTAGCCCGGAGAAGAGAAGGCTCCAGGGACACTTTATTGCAGCCTTTCAAAATACAAAGGGGGCTTGTAAGAAAGGTGGAGAGAGACTTTTTATCAGGGCTTGTAGTGACAGGACAAGAGGCAATGGTTTTAAACTGAAAGAGGATAGGTTTAGATTGGACATAAGAAAGACATTTTTAAAGATGTTGATAGTGAGACAATGCAACAGGTTGCTCAGAGAAGTTGTGTGTGCACCATCATTGGAAGTGTTTAAGTTCAGGTTGGACGGGGCTTTGAGCAACCTGATTTGATAAAAAATGTCCCTTCCCATGGCAGGGGGCTTGGCCTAGATGATCTTTGAAAGTCCCTTCCAGCCCAAACCACTCTATGATTCTGTAATTTGTAAGAATCAGACAACATCCTGTATCACAAAGGATTAACAATGCTTTAGATATATCAGTCACAGTAAAAAGTTGTCATCATTATATATGATTGTAATTTCTATCTATATGTACCCATGGTGACTATCAGAGAAACGGCATGTGCAGAGTGGCACATCTGCTATCAGTTCAACATTAGAGAATTTCTTCTCAGCATACAACTATCATTGAAAACTATGATACTAACATCTATCTGGTATGGCAACCATTTTAGCACTGTATATATATTTTCCTCCATACTTCCATTAATTTAAAGTGTTGTGTTTGATCTTTTGATGAAGCTGGTAATCCAATTTTTTTGTGTGTGGTCTTTCCATATATTTCTTTTTCACCAGTGAGTTGCTTACTCCTTGAAACTTGTCTTCCCTGAGCATTTCTCTGTTTTAAATCTACATATTCCAAACACCCCAAAGACAATATTCCTGGGAATGTTGTTTGCTAAAGGAATGCCAGTGTGCACCACATTTGCCCATGTGTACATAAATCTTAGTTTCTAGTTATGTAATAAAATGGCATAAATTCTTACTGTGCTCATGTTTTAGTTAGTAAAATCTGTTTCAAAATAAGCCCTTATAGGGGTAAATATAGTTGACTTACTAACAATGAGGACTCTGTCATGCAGGGCTTTGGAAACAGGTGCAGAGAAACTGTCTGTATGAGAGGTAAGCCAAAAAAAGGCCAAAATCTCAGAGTTTTGGAAGGGGAAGAGAGCATCTGGCAAGAACACTGCACCTAGTGCAAGCCAGGAATAGAGAGCAGCTGGCTGTGAAAGCTCATGTTTATATAAGAACCACCAAATTGCTTCCCTGAGGTCCTGACCTTGCTCCAGCACTCCCCTGGGAGCAGTTCTGAAGCTTTCCTCACCTGCCAAAAACTACAGTCAGCCCTGCTGTCCCTTACAGTTATTGGGCTTTGTGTGATTACACCAGAGAAGTTCTGGGCTGACGATGCCCTTTCCCAACCTTCATAAGTATTCCTTTTCATTCAAACATGTATGGGTGGTGATATAGATGTTTCCTCACACTTCTGCCCAGTATTTAAAATGCTACTCTTCTGCACTTTCTATTAATTAACAAATAATTCTTCCCTTCTTTCAGATTTGCATGTCATCTGTACTCTCAGAGCAGTAGTAAATCACATCAGATACTGGCATGCTTCAAATTTAATTGAGATTTAAAAAATTGCAAAACCATCTTGGATTTTGCTACTAAAAAAAAGAAAGTAGTCACAAATTCTTGAAGCTCAAGTCCCCACTTAGTCTGAGACACCATGTGGAGAGCTGGCACAGAAACTCCTTCCGCATCCTCTTTCCGGTATCACACAGACCAGTGTAGGAGATTATACCAGGGGTAAAGTTCCTGTCTGGTAGTCTCAGAGTGGAGATACAAGCTGCTTCCTCTCTGTTTAATCCCAGAACAGCAATGTCTCTAACCTGCAAAATGCAAATTGGCTTTAATGGGAATTCATCTGAATAAGGGCTACAGGAGCTTTGCTTATGGAGAAATGCAAGGGTTTGCAGGCATTTCATCCATTATGTTTTATTGCATGTGTGCTGGTACTTGTCCCTGCTCACTTCCTTGCAATCCATGGGGAAAGCTTGTCAACGGCTCTGAAGGAATTGTTGTGGAGGAACAATTAAGAGGAAATTGTACTCAAGCCTGGTGTTTATACAATAAGAGTTTATACTTACACAAGTATCTCCTTGTATGATATAAGGCTACCCTGCAATATTTAAGTGCAAACGAGAAGGGAGGGGCAGTTTTTTTTGGGAATGGTAGCTTCATGTTCCATGTGCTTTTACAAATTGCATTGCTGAGCACTGTGTTTCTCAGGACGGCAATGGAAGAAAAGAAAAAGAAAATATGGAATTTGATTGATTCCAGATTTAAGTTGACTTGCCTTTTTTTACAATTTTTTTTCTTTTTCTTTTTTGATATCTCTCTGATGATCTAAAAAAATGGCTTGGTTTTATACTGTAAATGTTGAGGGTTGATTCCCTCTATAATTAACACAAATATATGAAAATCTCACTATGAGGCCTGGAAAACAGCTACTTCTTATCTATACTTTATTTCTTATTACTCTATTTTTAGCCATTCATCCAAAGTCAGATGTTATATTAAAACAGTATGCATATTAATAAGCATTTATTATGTTTTCTAAAACTCCCTTTGCAGATATGAGTTTGTGAAGTTGAAGAAGTAATGCAGCCATTAAGGCCTGTCAGCCAATTTGAAAAAAGTATGCACAATAAACATAATAGATCACTACTCTGCTTTGGAATGTCCTATCCAGCTGCAAAACAAACAACCCAAACTGTTACATTGGCTTCCAATAATTTAAGATTTCATGTTGGATGAAGGTTTGAGTCTCACAATCTTTTTGTTTCCATTTAAACAGAAGCACTGGATTAGATGAGCAAGAGTTTTCTTTTGTTCTAAAAAATAAATCAAGCATTAATTTCTCTCTGTAGGATCTCTTTTCTGTAAAGTATAAATAAGGATGGAAATCTGTGCTACTAAACCTCAAGCAGTGAAATCCTAAGTCTCTGGCACCTAAGTCAAGACAGGCTTAAAATGCTGGAATGCTTTTTGCTTTTATAGAAATATAAAAAAAATGTAATTTGCCTCCTGAACCTAATCTTCCACCATTATCCAGAAAAAAAGGCAACAGCCACAGTATAATTTTTACTTTAATTAACTTTATGGCTTCAATTCAGCAATTGTATTACAGTGCCTGTGAAATCCTATTGACCCAGTGGGAAAGCCCTGTGCAACATATGCCACAAAACAAATCTTTGGCTCACAGGTATGATGGGTAGTTGAAAGCTGCCCAGCCTGGGATTCAGTCTTTCTTGTTGGGGCTGACCTGTGAGAACTGGGGAAAAAGCCCCTTTTAGGAGGCAGAATACTTTTTCTTATCAGCCATTATAAGGACTGTGGTTTGGGCTTGGCGTCATCAGTCACTGGCTGCAAAACTTTCTTTCCGTAGGCTATGTGTACTCTATATCTTAACCCAATAACTATGAAAAAATCCTCCAACTTTCAGCTACAGGAATTCCTACTTATTTCTGATCTGGCTTACAGGTCTTAGAGCTCTTCCAAAGGCTAGTGTGTCTTCATTTGCTTTGACTCAATTTTGAGTTTTCTGAATATAATTTTACTCTCCTAAAAATGTTTCCATTGTAGGATTTTTTTCTGGATGCTGACATGCTCTATTGCCCCTAAGCCAGACACTATTTAATTCACTATCATTTCCCCTTTTATTCTATATACACAGATAAAAGAAAGCTACTTGGGCATATAGAGCAATTAGAGCATTTTTTGTAACTCTTGAGGAAAGAAAAGGTGTTTGCTTCCCTGCCCCTAATGCACCCTCAAAGATACCAGGCTCATTCTGGATGTGCTTTCGATGTTTTAATTTAGTTGAGAGCACAAAACTGTTTGTTTCCCAATCTCATAAAGAAATTGCTGTCTATTTAAGTGGATCTAGGAGTTCTTTTTCCCTTGCTATGTGTATTTGACCTTGTTTAAAGCAAAATTATAGTGATTTGTTTTGCTAATGGTTGCATGCGCATTGGTTCTGTAGGATAGGTTTGAATATCATATGAATAGCCCACGGGCTATACAAATTTCAGACTGTAGGGGGTTTTTGGCCTGATGAGCTTGTAGACATAATATGCTGTTCCTGGTGAAACAGTGTTATGGCTCACAGTTAATCAAAGTCCACAAATGGATGCAATATGCTTAGTAATACAGACCTGAATTCAGTCAAATGATGCATTTTTTGTTATTGTTCTACTCTGGAGGATAGAGAGTTTGCAGATTTTCCTTTCTGTGAAAGACACTTATCCACATAGATGTGGGAGGTCAGGCCAAATTTCATAATGCCACTTAGGCAGAAGGCCAATTTTATATGACAGTAAGAGATTAAGCTCAAGTGTTTATTTTTCAATCAATTCTTATTGATTCAGAAAACACAGCTATTTAATTGCATATTCAGTCTTCCTGGCCGTTTGTAGCAGCTACTTGGTATGCTGACCGTATAGCAGCCTAAAGGGCTACATTTTCAAAGCAGGGTGCACAAATCCCATTAGGAATAACTGGGACCGGTTGTTAATGTGTAACTCTCCATCGCCTGCTTTTGAGAAAAATTTAACCTGAGATGTGAACGTCTGAAATGCTACGTCTGTATCTAAACAGCAACTGTGTTCAAGACCTGTTCTGCTACTGTATCTAATTTTAGCTTTTTATCTTGGTTTATTTTATTAAGTTGACTAGATTAGCTGAGGCTTCTAGAGGGTCTAGCTGAAGATTTAACGGTGTGGTCCTGACACACACTGGTGCAGCCTAAGCTCATTGACTGTGTGCTTCCCACTGTGTAACTCAGTGACTAACAAGCCACTTGTGGTTTTAGCAGAAGCCAGTCTCACATGAATGGGACCTTTGTGGACCATTTTGTTCTGTCTTTCTCTGGAGCAAATGACAACATGGTTGAGATCTAGAAACTTGCTGTTCCATTGTAATAGGATATGCATTTAAATTAGAGCTGGAGGATACTCATGTCAGCATCATTTTCAGTAATCCACTGGAAAATCTGCAAACTCTGCCTGAATGGCTGGGCCTGAGGGGCTTAGAGGCTCGATGCAGGCTGGCAAAGAACACCATGTATTTAATGTAGATATTTGGTTTCTGCCACACCACTAGCAGTAAAACATTGCAGATAAATCCTATTATATTTCCTTCCTTTCTATCATATGATTTCCACACTTATGATTTCAGAAAGATGTTATTTCCAAAGTTTGGGTTTAAAGCTTAACACTTCTTGGATGACACCTGTCTCAGTGCTGGGATTTTTTTTTTGTTAATGTTTTATCATATATAAAAATGTAGATTTCCATTTGCAGCTTAGCTCTTGAAATACTACTTGTTTTATCTTTGGATTCAGTGTCTAAATTTGAATTTTTCAAGAGTTTTTTTCTCCATTTTTTTTTTCTTCTCTAAAATACATTTTTCTTTGGAAAGGAGGAGAAAAAGTAAATCTCTTAACCCTGTCATGAAATTAAACCCAGACATGCTCAGAATGCTTCATGAATCTTAGTAACTAGTGAAATATTTTTTTTTTTTTTTTTACTGTGAGATTGTAAAGTGCCTCAGGACAAGTAGCACTGTGTGAGAAGTGCTGTGAAAGAGCAGCTTATATCGTATTAATGTCAAGGAGAATTTCAAAGATCTCTGTACAAACTGGCTCATTGAGGAACAATTACAGAAACAATTCTTAGAAGGAAAACTTTTATGCATCTTAATGTAAGATATTGCAGAAAGTGAAATTCTGTGTAGTTATTTTAAAAATGTATGCAAATACTAGGCACTCCTTTGCTGTTTTAGAACAATATAACTTCTTTTGTTGTTAGGAAAGAAAAAAATTGTTTGGCTGGATTTTGCTAGGAAACTGAACTACACCCAGAGCAAAAGACCAAAAAAAAAAAAAAAAAAAAAAGAGAGAGAGAGAGAGAGAGAAACCAGGTTATTCTTAATAGCTAGACTTGACATGGTGGTTTATGAACACAACAGTATGGAGATACAAAGTGGGGCTTTCCCACATCAGAGTATGTTGATGTTGCCCTTTTGAGACAACTGATCTGGAGCTGCATCTTTTACTTTCTGCTGTGTTTTTTTCTAATGCCTACATTTTGTGAACTTTATTGAAAGGTGATTCCAGTAGAACACGAAATTGCCTCTCAAAAAACCTGCTACACAAACACTTCTAATACAACTTTACTTCTAATGCAGAGATATGCATAGGAAACCTCCAAGTTTCTCCATTAAATGTGAGGCACTCTTTCATTAAAATAATAAAAGCCTTCACTTTCAGGTAATATTCCCAGATATATCTGGGAAGAAGGGAAATAGGAGGCAGTAGGAGTGACAGCTCAAAATTCACCACTTGCTGAACAGGTGAGTTATGTATGTGTATGTGTATACTCCTACCCTTGCAGTATACCCAAACCAGGCTTTCAGTACAGAAGTCCCACTTGGTACCAGACCACCGCTTCTGAGTTTAAAGATCCTGTTTAAAAGCTTCTGTTGCTGAAATGTAACTGAGTTAAAGTGTCAAACACAACATTACATGAAATGGGAAGATTTTCCTGAGGAAACTGTATAATAGCCTAGTGAAGACTATTCTCTTTGCTGAGAAAGGCACAGAAACTGGTGTTCAAATAAATTGCAGAATTCAGGAACAGTTCTTGTTTATCCTCGGTGGTGCTTCTTATGCCTCCATATGAGTGAAAACCATTAGAATACATGCTTGTTCATTTTTTGAATCCTGTTTCTGTTAGAAGATTAGAAATAGTGCCTTAGATACTTTAAAAATATTTGAAAGAAAGTTCACAAAATTTTTGGAAATAAGTAGAATCTTCAGTAGGAAGGGAGGGACTTCCAACACATTAAGCCAGACCTTTTCAGATATTTAGTTCTGAGAAGCTATCTGCAGTGATATACCTTCATGATTTGGATTTTGACGATGCCCATAAAGATATATGTTGACAATTTGATAAGGGTCTAAGGACAGCCTCAGTGGAAAGGAATGTCTAATGTGGTAGTACTGTGAGTCATGCCCATGGCAAATACTTCAAAAGAATGCTGTAAAGCAAAGAAAAACAAAGAAAAAAAAGAAACATTGGGACATGAGAGACTCCCAACATGCATTGACATTAGAAACCATCAAAAAATGCTTTTCTAACTGTTAAAATATCATAACTGGGAGAAAATGTGGCTGTAAATAAGTTCTCTCAAGATTATATGTTATAAATAATTTTCTGGAGTCCAGGAGACAGCAACCTTATGATCCAGTCTTTCCACATCTTTTCAGGTTTAGTTTAATAATAAATATTAAGAAAAGGAAGTGGAAATTAGGGAAAGCAGTTTATCCATTTTTTCTGTTACATTTGATTATATATGCCATCTCCTTGTGGGACAATCTTGTGGTAAGTTAATTTAGGCCGATTCGTTATTTACTACATCCAGAAAGTGAGTTAGTTAATTACTACATTGGCTCTGTGCTGTTCTCTGTTCTGTATGCTTTTGGCAGAACAGACAACCGAGTTTGTAAGATGTCTCAAGGTAAAGACGGACACAGAATCTGCTTTTCATTTTTTGTACTGGAACATTTTGCTCATGGCTAAAAAGTAAGTTGAAAGAAAAGTTCTGTACACAAAAATTGTCTGTATTTTCTTGTTCCTGCTTTTAAAATCTCATCATTCCTTTTCTGTCTGCTGAACTATGTAGCATTTGGAAGCTTTGATTGCCCCTTGGTGCCTACTAACTCAAACATTTAGTTGTACAGGTAACAAATTTGAAAAATTGCTTGTTTAAACAAATACAGATGCTGTTACATCATTTGAACTTTGCACTTAGGTAATTTTGTATGACCGAGGGCTTTTTTCATTTTTGTCCAGCTCCTTCAAGTTATAAAAAGACAAAACTAAAAAAAAAAAAAAGTAAAGGAGATGTGGGTAAGGCTAGTTAAGCTTGCAAATGGAAGACATTTAAACCATAATCTGAACTCTTAACAGCAATTATGCATCCTGGTCTCAGTGCTACTGACATGACCTTACTTGTACGTGCCTCTATTACCTTGCAATAATCCACTTAGTAAATAACTTACCTTGGCTTGAAATTCTACCTAAGGTAAAATACAGCATAAATGGTTGGTAAAGAATGGTAAAGAATACCCAGCGAAGTTTCTGGTTCCAGTTTTGTTTTAAAACTCAAGAAGGATAAAACCGAAAGTACCAGAAAAAATAATTTCATGGCCTTTGAGACCTTGATCACCCTTGGCACCTCTTTTCCTCAGGAGTGGTAGGAGTCTCTTCTGTGCTGGGAGTTATGTAAAAGAAAAATTTTTCTGAGCAGTGGATTTGAGGTGGTAGCACATACCATTGCAAGAATAGAAAATGACATCAGCTTCATCATCGTCAGACCCAAATGTTTTCAGGTTTACTTTCCAACCCTAAAAAGCACGATGTGTTTGCATTTGTGTCTAGCTTAGTATCTGTTAAGGCAAAGCACACCCAGACAATTTTTAGACCCTTAGGCAAGGAATAGTGAGCAAGTTATTAATAAATTGCTTAATTAAGGAAAAAAATATAATCTTGAGTTTCAAAAAAACTGGGATTTAAAGTTTTGTTGCTTTTGATTTTAATGAGCTGTTTATTTATCACTGTTTCATCGTAAGGTTCTATAAACGCACGTGTGCTATTCTGGCACAAGAACTACTACTTAATGCAGTAAATGTTAAGGCATTAATGCTCACTGCATCTTATTGATTTTAGGTTATTAAAAAATCCATGATGATTTGTTTTCCTTCCTGTTGAGTTATGAAGTGGGGCAATTTGAAGCTAGAATTTTTTTAAAGCTGAAATATATCCAAGCATACACACACTTCAGCACCATGGAATCCCTTTGCACTGTGGACTTTTTCGCTGCCTTTGTTGTATAGTGAAGTTTTATCATATTTACTGAAAATATGCTGAATGAAATGAAAGAGAAGCTGGCAACTTATGTGGAAGGTGTTCCTGTACAGGTGATTTGTTGGAATCACAGAACTATCAGCATTGGAGAGGGGATAAATCTATGGGTTTGACAATATAGAGTGGGTTACAGAAATGTCAGGTAAAGTTTTTCTGTTAGACATCTTTTGAATAACTAAATAGAAGATTTAGGTCAGTAGTACACACTAGTAGATAGAAGCTGGCAACTTATGTGGAAGGTGTTCCTGTACAGGTGATTTGTTGGAATCACAGAACTATCAGCATTGGAGAGGGGATAAATCTATGGGTTTGACAATATAGAGTGGGTTACAGAAATGTCAGGTAAAGTTTTTCTGTTAGACATCTTTTGAATAACTAAATAGAAGATTTAGGTCAGTAGTACACACTAGTAGATTAAAAGGACTACTTTATAGCATTGAATCTTGTAGAGGCAACATCTTCTAGAGGAAAGCAAATTATTTTCCTTTTCATTGATGCTTTTGGGGAAAAAAGGTTATTTTAAAACACAATAGAAAATACTTGATTGACACAATCTCTGTGTTTATTTTTATACATACATAAATATTTTCTCTGTAGATAATTATTACAGTTCTTCTAAGATGAGGAGGTGATTTCCTCCTGGTTTAATAATATTTAGAATAATTCATGAAAAATCTTTGCTGAGTGTGAGTATTTCCCTCTGAAGGTTGTCTGTATGATCACTTTTTAGAAACCTTTGATTAGTAAGAAGTGGGATTCCTGGAAAACCATTTGAGAATGACTTCCCATTATTAATGATCTTTCTTTTTGTAGGCATAAAATTCAGACATAACATTTTTGCCTTCAAGAAAAATCCGTTCAGTAGAAAGCAAATTTTTTCTTGACAAAAAGTTTAAGAAAAAGCTATCGAATGAGTTTTCTTGCCTTTTTTTTTTTATTTTATACTATGTAAAGCTCAGAATTTTTCACTTGCAAAGCATTGTCATTGTGCTTGAAAACTTTATAATATTAGTTTGTGACAGCATGAATGATATTTCTTCCTTACAAACTCACAGCAGCCCTGTTCATGCTTTATAGATCAGCACCAGCTCCTGCACCCTTAAATGTTACTGACAAATCTTGCAATAGTGTTGTAAGCACTACTTAATGAACAGGCAGGTGTTTTTTTAACAAATGTTTCTGAGTTTTTCTGCACAGGACGTTCTGTCTGACAGTTTATACTGCAAATATTTTGCAGAGTTCATAATAATGTCAGTGCTTCACAGTGGTTGAAAAGCCATTTGAGAAGGGCATGCCTGTGGGGTAGAAAGGTTGTTCTGTTTGAGAAAGGTGAGATGCCTCCTCTGTGGCTGTGGAAAAATGCTCTTGGTTCTAGAAAAAATGTGTTTAGAAAAATTGTGTTTAGCAGGTAATAGTATCAAAAGGTGTTATACTACAGGAAAATAGAAATGATTTTTTTTCTGCATTTAAATGGAGGCAATATATACCTTTATTTTTTTAAGTAAGCGGCTGATTCTTGAAATCCTTTTTTCTTTGATATTTTTTTAAACTTGTGTTGCATTTGCTCTGCTTATACAGTAGGCAGCAGCGCCTAGCAAGTGTAATTATTGTGTATTTCTAGTTTACTTCAAATTTTGATTCGATCAGAATCCCTAAATCTGACAACCTATAATCAAACAGAGGGAGTACTCTAGTAGGAAGGGATTAACAGAAGGGAATTAAAGTGTCATTTTGCAACAGTTTAGACCAATATGAAAGCCCATTTATGAGTCTCTCAATAAATATCCCTTTTGTTTTGTCTAATTGCTGGTTTGAATGTATCAGACTCATCAATGGGATTAGGGTTAATAGATGTTTGGTCACGCATAACATGCAGAGGAGGAATCTGATACACACACACAGAAAAATTGCACTTAATGAGCTTAGCAAATGTTTGCCATATTTTTAATGAACCCTGAGGCTGTCATTTAGAAATGCTTAGCAACTGCTTTTCCATCCTTGAAAATAGAGCAACTGAAGGACATTAACACTATGTACACCATAAATAAAGTGAGCTATTTAAAGATGCCAACTGGGAGGTGGGAACGATGACATTTTCTGTGCAGAAGCCAGTGATACTTAACACTTTGTGTGTGTGTGTTAGATCTCACAACCCAGGGGCGTCTCTAGTTTCCTACAGGGAATGGGTGTGAGTGTTTGAGGGAGATCAAATAACTGCTTTTCAAAAAAAAAGTTAAACCTGTTTGTGATACAACTTTCAAAATAATTCTTCCCTGACTTTTTTTTTCCTCACCCTCCTCATCTTCTTGCCAAATACTTGCAGAGAGGATTTTTTTAAAAAAGCAGATTATTTGTTTGCATCATCTGCTCCTGAGCTTATAATTTCTGCCTTAGCCATTAAGCAGAATGCTTCCTTAAACAAGTGATGTGGCAAAGAATGAGCATACTCTGGGGGATTGATTGCACAGTAGATTTAATGATCCATTCATTAGCCTTTGGGACCCGCACCTAAAACCAATGCAGGCTGATTAATGGGAAATTATTGGAGCAAACCATGTGTCATGTGGTGTAGTTATTTTGACTGGACTTAACAGAATCGGGTTTTCCTTAGGGAAGGGCTTGATTTGATACAATAATGCAAAAAGTGCCATTCAGATGGATTATGTCTAGAAAAAATGAGTGCTTTTTAAGACTTCAGTTGCCATAGAGGCAGTGGATTTAAGATCTTTTGTCTGCACACAGAAATCTTTTGAAACATCAGCTCTTAAGACCTTGGATGGGGAAAAGAATCTGAAAACTGAACTGGCCTTTAAATGCTTGTTCCTGCTGTGATAAGTCAAAGCAGACCCTGCTGTGTCATGTGGGTAATGCTTTTTAAAATCTGAATAGCTGAGAAAAAACAATATCATTAGAGAGTTCACAGATGTCACCAGACAAGGCTATGACTACTGAAAACTTGTGTTTCACTAGCTTATTTTTAGTTAGTGCAATAAGGAAGACTTGCATACTATTTCTGTTATACTAAAGCAGATGCCCCAGTTGGTGTAAAACCAGAGTGGGTTTAAAAAGAAGGCGAAACAAGAAAGGCCTTCAAACACCTTTCATCTAATAATGCAAATGTGAATATAAATAGTGTTGAAATTCAATAATTACATCTTCAATTTGCTTGCATGCTGTTGCCTACATGAGCAAGAGGGACCAAGTTCCTTCTCTCTCATTCTGTTTTTAGCTGATATATTGTCCTTCTTGAAATTAGAGGGGGAAATATAATTACTATCCTCACCTTAACTTTGACTTCCCAGCACACATATTTCAAAATCTTGGAAACAATCCTTTCTGCTTTTCATTTATAAAATATTTTATTGAGAGAACTAAATAACTCTGAGGTTCTCTATTGATGTGCAGAGAGTTTTTCCTCTACCCTGAAATCAGTTCAAGACCACTAATACCTGGAAATGTTGTCATATAATAGTCAAGCTATGCCATATACAAAAGTCTTTGGCCTTATTTCAATTCCCCATGAAGAGGCACCCACCTTACAAAAAACTACCTCTATGCTATTTAATTTGTGTTTATGTAAAATAGACCGCTGAGGTGTTCCAGGGGTGTGTTACTCAAAAGCAGTATGGAGTCTTGGAACAGATATGAAGTGGTATAACGATTTACAGCTCTACAGGCTATGTATTCTGCTTGGGTTTTTGGATAGGGGATTTCAGAATGCAGCTCATATCATCATTGGTAATGTAGTTTACATGTTTTGCTACCTTATTTCTGATATGCTTTATTTCTTTTGGATCAATTTCACATATATTTTCCTATTGATATTTTTATATAGGAATTTTGTAACTGCGTAGCAAAATCTTCACATTTCTTAAATTCTTCAGGGTGATTATTGCTTCATCATGCTTTAGAAAATATTCTAAGACTAAACTTTGACAGGATAGCTTTATATGCAAAACACTGTGTACATTTTCAACCTACATAACCTTAATTTTAAAGAGGTTTTCCAGCTCTTACAAGAAGAAAAAGCTTTACAGTTTACAAAACCTCAAGGAAGAAAGACAGAGTCTGACACCAAATCTGATTTCATTGCTGTTTGCATTGCTATGAATAAGAGATACCAAAAAGATAATAAACACCAGGAAAGAAAAAAACGGCCCTGCTGACAGTGGAGGCAGGTTCAGGAGGGCTTGGACTGACTGCGTGGTACAAAGGAGGAAGCAGGTGTTGAGCTGCTTGGGGAATGTCCATACACATGAGCAGCATAAATCTCTCACCAAAACATGTCTGTGAGGGAAAGGTAAGTGACAACATGGGGTGTATCAAAATAAAAGACAGTGAGATCAAGCCTGACGGAGACCAGGCATGGTTCTGTGCGAACTTGTGACTTCTGTAGCTATTTGTCTGGATGCAAAATTATACAGAATCTATTTCTTGACTTCACCATTTGTGCTGAGTAAGGGTAGTAGTGCAATATGCTGCTTTTTTGAGTTGAATTTTCTGCAGGACAACAGAAAGTGGTGGTAGGCTCCTGCCCGGTCCCTCACACTGCTGCTGCTACAGAACTCACGGAGGGAGGCAGGGAGGGCAATCACTGTTAGCACAGGCAATTTTGTACCAAAGCAAAAGGCATTTATTTGGTTATGTTTCCCTCCCGCCCATCCCAGCTTTTTTTTTTTAAATACAGCCTTATGCAAACCCACAAAAAGGACTGCAGGGCTTCAGCCCTGAGTTAGTGGTCCATGTGAGGATGGACTACAAGCTGGTTTCCTTTGAAAAACAACAAAAAAGTGTAAATATTTGTTAAGCTGAAAAGGCTATTGCAAGTCAACTTCAGACACCTGTACCTCTTGGCCTGAAGACTAAGAGTGTGGTAGCAGGTACTGCTCCTGCATCTGCGTGTGTTATCCTGTATGGGCACAGGAACACACCAAGTGTAAAACCTGGGGAAAGCTCCCCAAGTTCATCATGGAGGTCTCTCACCTGATGATATCGTATAAATCAATAAGATTGATGCCGTTGTATTGGTCAGCACGTAAAATAACCTGTCATCAGTACAGAACGTGATGTGCAGAATATCAGTGTAACTTGAAATTCATAGCACTTTAACACCTGTTTCCATAGCTACAGTGTAATCCAGACATCTGAGAGGCCAGCCTGCCTTTGCCAGGCTTGTCATTTCAGGGAAATAAATTAAGAAAGCTGATCGCAAGGCCTGGATTATACAATTTCTTTAAAGTATAGCAACTAGACCTGAAATCTAACCAGGAATGAACATCGTTCAAACGAAATGGATAAAACCCATTTCCTGTAACCTTTGAAGGAAAATTTGAATGTAGCCTCCTCTATATCTTTTTTTTCCCTCCCACAAGCAATATTGTATGTTATACCTGGCAGTTATATTTGCAGGACCATATTTCTTGATTTTTGAGAGGTTGTACCGTATTCCTAAGTGAAGGTTTGAAAAAAATAAACAGATGGAAAAACGGGAGGGAGCAGGCGTAGGAAAGAGATACAGTTAAGTGAATGCTAAAGGGCAAAGCTTCAGTGCCAGACAGTTATTTGCATATGCACAATATGTTTCTGTCTAGAGGCATATTTTCTCAAAGTCTGTGTGTATATTTCTATGACTCTATATTTATCTGTATTACTGGCAACATATGTATGGCTATGAATAGAGTTGGGGTGTTTGCTGAATGATTTATAATGCTGCTTAATGTTTTTTTTTTTTTTCTTTAAATACATACTGGTATTGAGAAATGATCTCATGCAGGTAGGGAAATTGGAAAGAAATACAGGCATCATTTCTAAAATACAAAGCACTGGAATCCACAGAAACTGCAGCTAGATACATATTTGCGCTCAGAGGGCAAATATGTAATGGGTATGCATGCATGTTTTCTAGGCCAGTTCATTTGTAAAATGTTTAACAAGGGGCTGAAAGCTGTCCTGATATTTGTAGGACTGAGGAGCAAGGCTATACTCTGCAAAGATGATTCTTTGCTAGCCAGATTTGACTGGCAGAAAGGATCAGAGGTTCTTTTAAAAACAATGTTTTGCACCCAGTAATTTGTGACATCCCAACAGAGAGGGGGGAGAAAGCTATGTAAAGGTCTCATAGATGCTAACTGCATTAGGTAACTGTCCTGGTATAGCACTACAAAGTGTCCATGTGGGTAAATATTTGCCATGATCCTAGAAGAAGGGCTGTATTACTGTTGCGTTTAGCAAATGAGAGTACCAAGTACGTCTATAGTGGAGAGTGGGAAATGTATTCCTTGACTATTAAGTAATTTATCACCAAGAAATTTATAAGGCCAAATCACATTTGATTACTTATATCAGTAAGTACCAAAATAAACAAGACAACTTTGTATGACTTTAAGTAAGCAGAGCCTTGTATCTATTTTTTAAAGGCAATATATTTGTTTGGCTTTGCTTCACTAAATAAATCATTGTCCTTGTATTGGCATTAATATAATGACACTGTAATGCCGTATTTGACTTTTCCTTTTATAAAACATCTTACTGGTGAACTGTCACTTAAGGAACTGAGATAATATAACTCCAGGCTGAAATATGGCTTAAATACTTGAAGGACATAGCCAGATAAAATCAATGTTTCTGTTCCTGGGCATAGTGGTATTTTTTTTTTCTAGAGGTGGATATAAAGAGGCATGATACATTGACTTTGACCTGTCAGGCTGAAGCTATTACAGTCTGCCAAATCAGTGATCCATAAGCTAAAGATTCTCAGCACAAGCCTTGACCCAATAAGCTGAAATGTCTTAGTAAGAGTTGTTATGGACCTTTGAAAGAATAATAAAATGGATTCTTTGCAGTGCCTATGCAATTAATAATTCAGCAGTCTGAAAGGTCCCTGAAGATACTACTCAGAAGTAATAAGTAAGTAACATATTTTATACATCTTCTTATTTCTGTCATTCTGAAGGTGTGGGTTTTCTTTTTATATTTCATGCAAAGTTTCCAGACAAAATAAAGTCTCTAAAACTACATTAGTTTTGGTAGTTGTTCATAATTCATAAAAGGAAAAGCTACCTGAATCTATTTGTTAAATACATGGTTTGGAGTATTACCTCCCTTTTGTCCCTTCAGAAAATCTTAATTATGACTCATATTGTATTGCTAAATATATATTTGAGGCTTCAGAAGGTTTCAAATTAGGTCGGCAACCCTGTTTGTCTCATGGTTTAATCCTTAGCTAATCTTACTTCAGTCTTAGTTCAAGCAGTAGATACTATAACTCTAGATGCGAAGAGTCATCATTTCTTCTCAAGATGTTGTGATGACACTACTTCTTAGTAGAAAGAAATCAAAGTCAGGGCAACAGTTTAGAAAGTTCCAACATCTCTGTGTGATGGGAGATACCAGCATATTTTAGCATGAAATACTAGTCCAGTACTTCGTGTGACATTATTGCTCAGTAATACACTAAGAAATGGTTCAGCAAAGATAGGTTTAAGTGAAAGTCCTGACATTGCTGAAAAAGAAAATGGTTGGGTCTACTTGTCTCTGAGTCCAAATGTTGTGCCTGTTTTTAACTTTGTCCCAGAAATCTATACAATAAAATAATGAGCTTGTGGGATGGAGGGGTGATCTTGGGGGAGTAGTTTTATGACAAGGTAATGCCATAAAAGAACACATGTAAAACATTTTAATCCACTCTGATTAACAAATAGAAAAATATGAATTGAAAAGTTTTAATTAAATAATGATTAAAATAATGGATATTCCATGGAATTCAACACTCCAGATTCTGATAGAGGCTAAGAATGTACATGCTTATCAAAAAAGATTAGAGAAATTCATGGAGGATAAGCCCAACACAGCTGTTAAACACAGGGACCAGCAAGTCTGTAAACCATAGTCACCTGATGCCATGAAGATATGCCAGGGAAAAGGATCACATTATGTATGTTTCCTGTGTTTTATTTTGCCCTCTGTGTCTGCTTCTGGTTACCAACAGAGACAGGATGCTAGGCTAGGTGAAGCTTTGATCCAAGAGATGGCAGTTCCTACCTGGAAACTCTTTACCCTGTAACTTTATGTTTACCTTCTCTGATTTAGATTTGTGTTGCTGCAGAGAGAGTAGTCTGGATGTGTAAACGCATGCATAAACGAATACGGAAAAATGAGAGGAAAGAAGAATGCATTTTGACATAATTAGGAACGAGGACAACAGAGATTTACTGCAAATTCAGATCCTAATGTGTCATTAGTCTTCAGAATTTATTAGACTCCACAGTTCACTTTAAACACTTTTGTTGTAATTGTTGTGCAAGAGTGAAGGGACTGGGATTTTAATTTCTCTCTAAAAAGAAAACACATTTAAATACTTGGATTATTGCATTCCTTTGAGTTATGAGCACATCCCAATTTTTGTGTTAACAATCTAGGTAATTACATACTAAAAACTGCAATAACCATTTAATGTCAAAAGAGAATTTTGAAAAGAAGAACACAAGGTGGAAAAAAATTGAATTAATAGAACATAGCTTTTCCATTCAAGATGTAACTCTCCAAAGGATAGTTATGAAAATTAAAATACATAAATAGATCTAGAAATTGACAAGAGTTATGAATTACCATGGCTTGGGCAATAATGAGAATAAGCAATTACACAGAATAAACCTGACATCAGCGTTATCACAAGATTCAGATCACACAGTCTTCCTCAAATGTCATAACTGAGAGTGTAAAAGTACTATACCTGTTTGTTGGAAAACTTCCTAGTTTAATCACATCTTAGCTTGGTCACATGAAATTCAATCTTGAAGGATAACAGAAATAACATGTTAAAAACTAAAAAATGAAGAGCAACTCAGGCACTTCATTAAAAGGTTAGATTCCTGTATCCTGAAGGATGTTAATGAGTTGATAGAGATCCACTTTAAGGAAAAAAGAAAAATAGAAACCCCTAGTTAATTTTGTTAGTGTTTAAATGCTTATTTTTAAAGAGGCATAAGTTTGGGAAGATGTATAAGAAAACCTACAAACTTATACTTTCACACTGAATAGAAAAGAGGTAAGTTTTTTAAAGATATGTGTAGGTCTGGAAAGATGAAATCTCTTAGGTATTTCTTTCAGTCTGTAAATACCTGACATAATCAGTCTTAATTCTTAGGTCCATAGGAGCTTTTCCAATCTCAGAAATGTCACCTCCCAATCCTTCAATATGCTTCCAACCTGAAAGCTTGTTCAGAAATTTTGAACTTGTTGCAAGTGGAGGGTGGGTGGAGTCTCTTAAAAGTCAGTCAGAATTTCCCATGCTTTACACATAAATACTTAAATAGAATTAAAAGAGGTCCTGAATATCTTGTCTCCTCTGCTCTGTAAGGCATCCTGAAGATACACTCTACTTTACAACTCCAAAATTAATTTCCAGATATGGTAAAATACAAACTTACCATAAATATCTTACTTCCTTAGTTCTTATTTTCTTTCTTACTTTCCCATTTTGCTCACCATATTCAGCTTTCTTTTTGACTAGACTTTTCTTACAGAACATCTAAGAAGGCAGCAGTTGTTGGTACTGTTAATAATTGTGGCAGATTTTGATTCCTCCCAACGGCTGTAGATGATCAAGACACAGACTATCTCCCTTGCAGCACCATTTCAGGTCGAGTGGCAGCAGGTTGCACATCAGCGTTTCTTCATAGACTTGTCCGTTTTTAAGCAGTTTTCTATCAGCTTTCAAAATGGACAAAGAAACATTAAAAAAGAGGGAACTTGAGCCAAAAGGCAGCTTGTCCAAAGCTCCATTGTGGCCAAAGATGTTTGGCATCACCTGCCTCAGACTTGCCATCAGCCAGGATATTGATGGACGTAGCTTAGCAGAAATGACTGCTGTTTCGCAGAAGACACCACAGGCAGCACTTTGCAACATGACTTTCCTCCCCGGTGCAGCTGAGGAGCAGCCAGCCCTCCCCTGGACCGGGAACAGATGGCAAAGGGAAAAAGACAAAGCTTTTGCTACCTACAGCTACCGCCAGCAATTCTGTAATACCTTTGATCGCGTTCAAGCCCTTTGCTCTACCCTGGTCCCAGAACTTATTGGAGTGCTCAGAAATTCTGCTGCTCCCTTTTATCTTTTCAGAACAGAGCCTGGCTTGTTTAAATTTTTTTTTTTCTTTGGCTTTTTTTTTTTCTTTTTTTTTGTGTGTGTCTTCTTGACTCTATGAATAAGAGGAAGGAGGGAGGGAAGAAATAACTTCCAAGGACATGAGATTTTGTAAGGTTCTCTCCTAGTCTCCTACCTCGGGTTCGGTCTGTTTAAATAAATGGCATGGCAGCAAAGACTGGAGCTGGGCCTTGTTCTGTAATCCAATTGCCCGGAGTCAAAACGTGCCAGAGGTGACATTTGGTGATGGGATTTAAAATCAAAGACCCTTCTCTCTAGCAGTGCTGGCCAGAGACCAGGGCTGATGCTGGGCTGGCTCTGTGAAGATGGCAGAGGCTCTTGCCACCCTGGGCTGGTGCGTGTCACAGGCAGCAGCTGCTGGTGGGATTCAGCATCACTACTTTCCTCCTTAAACACAAATAGCTGGGCAGCAGCAGCTTTGGGAAGACAAGGTTATGGCTGAGGAACATTGGGACTGTCTTGTTTGACATAAGAATCTTGAAATATCTCTAAAAATTTGCAAATTCTTCACTCTTCTCTGGCACCAAAGTCAGCTGGTGTTTTGAGATGAGGAAACTGAGTAGGCCCATCATTGTTTCTCCCACCTTCCGCCTGAAAGCACAGTGTTTCCCAGAGATAACTAAACCTCAAAGCAAATCTGACCTAGTGCTTTTTCACAAGATTATGCCAAGTTCAACAATCAGACCCCTGGAAAGATTCACTGCCATGCTGTAAGAGTAGACTTAAGGTCTCAAAGCGTAAATCTAATCTCAGATGTCTTTCTCTAGAATGAGAAGTCATCTCAGGTTGCCCAGAGCTGATATGAGTGTCTAAAAAATTTAACAGCTCTTTCTACTGGTTAGGAAGGAAAATGTGATGATGGCTTTCCAGTTCATTTGGCAGTGCTTTTCCCTGAGTTCTTGTTAAATTAGTTACAGTTGCACTTTGGTATTGATTTGGAAACAGGGCCTAAAAGAGTACAAATATCTGAGTGAACTTGTGCCTTCAGAGTTCATAACCCAGGCTGCAGTATGGTAGAGTAAGCCAGTGTGTGTGTTTTCCAGGAATTTGTTAAAAAGCAAGTAGACAATTAAACACACATATGATTAATCTACAGAATGAAAAGCCACAATTATAAATCGAATCAATAAATCAAAACATTCAAAGTAGTTAAATAAGCAAATTGAAATTAACTCATCATGCTGTGAAGCTGAGATTATTTTGCATAGATTTGTATTAAGACTCATTATGGGGCATTTGGAATCTTAAATTGACAAGAAAGTTGAAAACTCAGCCAGTATTTCAGGCAATCCAGTATGTTGACCCAATTAGATGAAGTATATGCATCTGTAGGATTCACACAAGCATTCTGTGCATGGTATTTTACCTGAAGAGGTAGCATTGTGAAAATCCCTTGATTCATGTTAAGGAAATAGTTCAGACACTTAGAGTAACTCTGGTTTACCCCTTTCCATCATTGATGTTACTTTCTTTGGGGTTTTATTCTTTACTGAGTAAAACAACAAAGTCTGGAATCAAAGCAAAGGTAATAGATTAAGAACGACATCTTTAACTCACAACAATCTATTAACTCATTTAATGGCAATTTGACATACAGAAAACCTTTTTAGGAAGCTATTAAAGGATTATTCCTCACAGAGATGTGCACACATTTATTCTCCATACACAGACATATCAATGACAGAATAGAGATAGATGTTTAATAGAAATCAAGAGAAGGGTGTAATTTTTCTCAAGTAACTCACAAAAATGTTATTTGTTATCTGAAATTGAAGTTCTGTTCAGGCCTGAAAAGGCAGAATCATTTGTCCCTGGTCAAAAGGGTCCTAGTTGCTCGTTTCTTCCTCCATGTGATCTATTCAGAAAAGGAGGGACCATATAGCTTTGTCTCCTCTTCATGACATGGGAGGACTGCTTTTCTTCTACATCTTTTTCTTACTTTTTGAAATCTATTACCTCATGTATCTGCTTCAGAGTTGTATTTAGTTGATTCAAAATCAGTTAGGTGAATGTACGTTTTCTGAACCTAGTCTTCTGCCTAGTCTCTAAGCATTTCTAAGCAGTTTCCAAGCATTGTGGCTCCATCACTGAAGAAGTATTTAATCAGATCTGCTTAGGTTTTCCACGGATCAGATTTTAGTCTAGAAATATGAAATGAGCTAACAGAGTTAATAAAACCATACGTTTTCTGTATTCTTATGTGTTCTTTTATGTTCTAGCTTTCTTACGTTATTTTGGGCTTCTCAGTAAAGAATTGGGGAGTGAATAAACGTAGATATATTATTTGTGTTTTAAGTCAAAAGCCATTGGACAAACTATATTTTCTAAGAATAATTTCTATTTATTATTGAAAAAGAGTTTTCTAGTCTTATCTCTAATCTTGGGCTATGATCTTTATGTAGTCATTGCTGCAGATTTTCACATAGTCTAGTGAATTATGTGAAAACAATTAGACTATACAGTTCTTCTTCCAAGATAAATTCTGCTGTAGCCACCTGAGGATTACTGTTGTCAGTCTTCCTAGTAAAATCAATAAAATTGTGGAGTCAATGTTGTCATTAAACATCAGTTGCAGTTTGATCTTCGAGGTGGTATAAATTAGAAGAGTTTTCTTGCATCTGTACATAGCCAATATGAAAAATATTTTTACTTTTTCTATCATTAATTGTTCCATTCAAACATTTACCCTTTTTTTTATGATAAATGCAAAGTGGTACATCCCAGGAATGTTTTTTTTTTTGCAATTGAGAAGAAACACACAAGTGTAAAAACAGTATAGTAATGAAAGGTGGATTCACGGAACAGCTGCAGTATTTATTCACCCATCATAAACTAATAAATATACATAGGTAAATAAATTAATTTACTTCCTGCCATCCCTAGAGTGTAGCTCCACTTACTTTCTTTACTGATCAAACAGTTGATGGATGATACACTAGTCAAACACAGCGGTTGTTGAAATACTTCCAAGTACAGTGGACCTGGTGGCAGAGGAGTGGAGGGACAGGATTGCATGCTGAATCTGCTTGGTGGTCCTTAGAAATCTAGTGTGTCTGGCTTCAGGTGTGTAGATGCCTGATTGTTAATTGAGCGCCCCAAACAAGGTGCCACTTACAACCACAAGTGCTCTCTGGTGGACTGTAGGTCCCACTGCCATGCATGAATACTGAAACAGAGGCTTCAACTGGATTATGGAAAATTACTGAAGGTTTGTTAAGGAAGAATCTTAGTGAAAATTTGTCAGATTTTTTTTCCTGCTTATTTTTAAAAGACATGGCAAGACTATGGTTGCAGGAAGGGGGTTTGCAAACATTATGCTGAAATTAATTGGCTTATCCAACATGTCAGTATGACGCCCGAGAAACAAAGTTGTGAGAGATGGGAAAATCTTGGTCAGCAAGCTCTCATACATTGTTTGTTATGTAATTTCTATTATATGTATTTATGATATAATATTATTTGTCTGCTTGAACAATGATAAAATATTAAACAAGGAAGAAGGTCTCTAAGCATGGCACAGTTTCAAGCTGATGGAAGGCTTATTTAAAGTTATTTGCTGTGTCGTTTTTTTTCCCTTTCTGTCTGTTGCCAACATTCATCAATGTTCTTTGAGAGGCTCTCACACTTAAAAGTAAAAGATTAAACATTTTCATTGAATAAGCATTTAAAAAGCTCTTTTTCCTCTTATCTATAAACCACAACCAAGATCCCTGCATTTAGCAAAAGTTCATTCATAATCGCATCCATGTTGTCCTCCTGCTCCTTACAAACTGATTGCTCCTCATACATGACAATCTTGAGTGACCAATTCATGACAGTCCCAACTAGCTACTTCTACTTGGCTCTTCAAATCAGAGCGCTTGATGATAAATTAGGAAGTTGGCCATGAGCTCCTGGCAGAAAGAATAAGATAAACACAAACTTAGCTGGAAGTTATCATACCTACATATTTTGTTCTGTAAAGAATTGCATTCTGTAATTTGAATCAACTTAGTTTTATTGCTTGCTCTTTAAAATAAGATTTGCTTTCCATGTGGGATAGGTCACATGAAGCTGTTTCTACACAGCAGATCTGTGTAATCACTGCTATTCCACCTTTCCTCTTACTAAGAAAGCTCTTACAATTCCTCAAACTACCCTCACCTAGGAAAGAAATGATCAGGGAATTTTACCCTTTTGAAGCTAATCTCACTGTTTTGTCATACACAACAAGCTTCCCAGATGCATAGCAGTAGTTGCATAAATGATATGTACCCAACTTCTATGCTGGACAGCAAATAGGTGCCAGCAATTTCACTTCTCAGGTGGCATTCTCAAAATTCACTTCAACTGCAGTGATTGATCAATAATGATCAGTTGTTTTCTCCTGGTCAAATAAGAAAACTTCACAGATTTGAGGAGGTTAGAAACGAAGCTGGCTTTTGCATTTGATTTTTCAAAAGTGGGACCAAAGGAACATGCCTTTGAGTGTACAGGACTGAACTAACTACTGTGCTTAATCCATACTATTTATCTACAGCCACATGTTTTAAGCAAAGAAGACACATTTTCCGTATAAATAAATTTAGCTTAGAGAGTCTTTCACACTTCTTCCACTGAAAATATTTTCTCATAGTTACAATATAAAATTGGATATATAGCAGTGAAGTTTTCTTTTGTTAACTATCTGGTAATAGCAATCCAGAAATCATCCTGAACACATCTGTATTTTGTGAAGAATACAATATGTGTGCGATGCTCAATGTGACATGTAAATACTTAAGTCTGAGAAGCTTACAGCAATTCCACCTTCTTTATAACTATTTTATGGCATAGTTGCACTAGAAAATAATTTTTCACAGAGCTTTTAAATGGGATATTGCCATAATTTAGCAAAAATATTTGGAGACATGCTATTTTTAAAGTGGAATTCGCTCAAGTATGAATTTAATAAAATGTATTACATATTTTTGGTTTTTTGAAGTCCCAGAAGAAGTGGGACTTTTGGAAGGTGCAGTTAACCACTTTTCACCTGCCAAAGGAAACCGAGATAGTAACTTTATCATACTGCAAAATTATGCTGAAATTATCTAGAGAAAACAGGATGTTTTTCCTCTCCTGTGCTCACTTGAAAAGACCAACACTTATAAATAAGGTCTCAAATCCCCAGAGCATTAATTTGCATGAGATTTCCTCCTTTGGTGTTTTTGTTTTCTCCCCCCCTTTTTTTTCTTTTTTTATTAAATGTGCCCACGGCTCCTTCCTCACAAAAGTCCAAAGAAGTCCATAGATGGATGCCTTTCGACCTTTCCTTCTAGCTATATGGCTTTACATAGCAAGACACTTTTGCCAGCAGCCTTACAGTTATATGATTCCTGAAGATTTTTTTTTTTTGGTCCAAGATCAAAGCAGAATCAATTAAAGACCTGTTTTAAGGGATAACTATCTGCTTCTTGCTGACATATTTTATTGAATTTTGATTTAAAATTAAAATGAAGCATGGACTTACAGCCATATGAATTAAAGTCACATATGCAAAAATGACATACATACATTTTGCTTCTGTTGCTGTTATAGAACTGGGACCTCAAATAACACAAATGAGATGAAACACACAGCAAAATAGTATTTTGTATTGTAAATTACTTTTGTAGTACCCCACTGCATGACCTTGTATATCTTCTTAGGGATAGCAATGGAATGAGCTTTGAGGGTTAGCCTTAAAAAGACATGCCCTCTCTGTATAAATCAAGCTCATTCATATATTGATCAATAAAACAAGACCTAGAGCAACTCTTGAAGGACTCTTGTTATAATAAATTGTTTCTCTCACATAATATAATCAGTACAAGCTGTTCAAGGTCCTTTTCTGCAATCATCATGGAACCATCTAGATGCATGTGCACAATAACAGGAAATGGTATCATAAATACAAAAAAGAAGCCCTTTTACTGTTTCTCAGACAATTTGGTAGTAATTCAGCTAAACAAATGGATTTCTAAGTGTTTACTTTCTGCTCTCCCTCACTGCAGTGTAGATGATTATTTCCATGGACGCATACAAGCTATAAGTCAGAGGAAAAAACACCAAGCCACTGTTGTTTTAAGATTAAAAAAACCCCAGACATTAAGCAACACAGGTATGTTTTTAGTATTTGAAACATGTGGTGTGGTGTGTCATGATCTTGAAAGTCAAAAGCTCTAAGGGCAGATCAAGAAAGAAACCTCTCATCTATCCCTTAGAGAGGTCTCATGGAACTCCTGTTGTCAGGATTGCAAATTCAGGAGAGACAAAAATGATGCAGCCCAAAGACTTGGAAGGTCTTTTTTTTCTGTTTTAAAAGTAAATTTACACTCATAAGGGTGCACCTCTGCACACATCTTAGCATGTGCACGCTGATAGATGCCAATTTCTAAAACCTTGAGTGAACAGGCAGGAGCGTTGGTTAAGTTACAAACTGTGATCTGAAATTTGTAAGTTTCCCTTGCAAAAATCATGGTCAGAGAAATTAATGATCAATGGAAGTGTTGAAATTTGAATCCAGACCTTGCTATTTAACTCCAATGTTGCCATTTGAATCCATATATAACAGTAGCATGTAAAATACCATATTTACATAAACTTTAATGACTCCGTAATTCATGAGTGGCAGAATGATTGAGTTACAAAGGTCATTTGGAATAAATTACGTAACAAAAGTCAGCCTATTATATGTTCTGCTTATGGATCACCTTTTTCAAGAACTACTTAATTCATACTACATGTTTCATACTTCGAAATAAAGCAGCAAATTTCTCGTAATAATAGTACATATCCACTGAACACAAACAGAGAAGTAAGAGTAGTGCCAGGGTATTTTGTGCCCCTTTTTTGTGCTTTAAATGCAACTGGGCCATAGAAACTGGAGGCGAGATTGCTTTTGGGGACACTAGGGTGAAAGGCACAGTTGAGCAAACCAATCATGATGTTATGAGGCAAATATTTTAAAAAAATGTGGTTTGGTTGACAGTAATTTTAATCAAATGCTCAGACAGCAATTACATACTTTCAAATGCAGAAGCCAAGATTAATATTAGCTGTGGATTGTCATTGTGTAACAAAGAGAAGAAAAGTCTTTGTCATGTTAGTGTGCAAGATGGCAAAGCGAAATGTGCAAAACATTTCTATTTCACATTTTGAAAAAGGAAATGGACAGCTCTGCAAGTGATTCTAAAGATGATGTAACTACTTCAGGTCAGTGAAGTTATAGCGATTTATCTCAAAGTTGCCAAAGAGATTTCCTTACATTGTTTTTTTACATATGTTTTAATTTGAAATTATGAAAGACTAATTAATTACTAATACCATAAATAAGAATCAGGCCTTCTTAATGGTAGTACCAATTTGCTGCAGCAGTTTTCACCAGTGTCGCAAAATTTCCAATTAAAAAATATTCTTCCCTTTCATTCCACAGCACTTGCATGTGTAAATTATCCATCTAGAGTAAAATGTGAAACTGATTCTTAAAGTGCTGTATATTATCAAATACTACTCCAACAAATGTAATTAAAAGAACGCTGCTTAAAAAAAATCTTATTTTGTGTGGTGTGTATTTCAGCATAATTGCACTATATACATTATAAGTAAAAGAGCTGCCTGTGAATGTAGTTCTTGGTTCATCTATAGAAAGTGACCATACAAGATGGCTTTACAATCTGTAGGTATATATTTCTGAAGTGTTTGAACTTAAATACTATTTACAGTTTGAACTTAAATAGTATTTAAAGGCTATAAAAAATTTACACTTAATGTAAAGTGGTTTCAATGGCAGATGGTATTAAATTGACATATTTGTGGTGATTTGCTGCAAAATTATTTATGTATAGAGGTTTTCATTTGTTTTTGATGGGTCATGGTATTAAAAAGATGATGTGAATTGTAGTTGTTAATAGCGACTACATATGGTATTCACACCAGCCTATCTTCCAATTTATTATACTTACTATGTTAAGAACATTTTGTTAAGAATAGAACAGTATATTGAAAATTTGAGGGTTTTTTTTTGAAAATGAGGCTTTTTATCTCTTAAACAAGTAGTAAGATTTTTGAATATCTTACCTTGTTTATTCTGGACCCTTCGAAGACCTTATTTTGATGCACAACCACTGAATTTTTTAAAATATCAAATTTGGGGCAGAGTGGCAAGAGAGAAATAACGAATGCCTATTTGCTATTAAAAGTAGCGTAACTGAAAATACAAAATACCCTAGTAGATCATAGAATAGTAAGCATCCTCTGCAGTTAATACACTTCCTCTCTCAGTTTTTCAGAATTTCACTGGAAGTAACATAAACATATATGTGTGTGGAAGATAACTTCCTGACGCAG
>NW_009185710.1:33881-36833 GCF_000690835.1 Fulmarus glacialis | reverse complement strand
GACAGGGACTCCAGTTGTTTTTCCAAACAAAATCAAAGCAGCAACTGGCTTGGAAGTGTTTGGAGATGAAAACATGTCATCACCCCCGTTGTTTTGTTTCTGTCCAATTTCAGGCTCGTTTAAGCAGGTCCGTAACAGCTGATTCTGTACATAACAGGGCGCCCAAGGCAGCAGCTCCCCCCGAGCACGTGGTGTTTTGTTCTCGTCTATCCCGCAACGCGGCCACAGAGCAAGGGCTGACTCAGCAGCTGACACGTGAGCCCAAAGCTGAGACCACGCTCAGAGCCGCGGGCAAGGGGCCAGCGGCAGCATCGCTCACCCCGTTAGCAGGAAGGATGGGGCTTGTGCCGCTTTCCCCCCCGCACAGCGCCGGCACGGGCTGCCCCACCGAGCAGGCTCAGAGCATCCCGTGGGGAAAGGCCAGTGAGCACCTCTGCTCCGAGGACGTGCACGGGCCAAACATCGGGAGCTGCTGAACGCAGCCAGCCAGAGCCGAAGGGATGGCCAAGATGACGGTGCGTCGCTGGCCTCCAGCTCCGGCCGCTTGCTCCACGCCCAGGCGCCTCGGTCTGCCCTCCCAGGCAGCTTCACTCACTGAAATGTCCCTGCGTGGCCAGGCCTTGGGTGGGTTTCCTTACTCCTGCAGCACTGCTACAGGAGGACTACACTGTCCCCATCACCCCCCAGTTCTGGATTTAATCCCACCGCCAGCCCCAGGACTGCAGAGGGAAAGCGATCCAAGCACTTGCTCTGACCCTCAGGCTGCTACCAAAGCAGACACCGGTCACCTCTGAGCAGGGGTTTTCACAATCGCAGTCAGACACTTGTTACTGTATGTGACCCTTAATTTCTTTGTCCTCTGCTTCCCGCACAAACCACGCTGCCAGCATGCAAGAGTGTCGGGATGGAATACTTTATTCAAGTGAATGCTCGGATCCCGGCCCGTCCTGCCTGCTGCAGCTGCTCCCATCTTCTTGACAGCATGAACAAGGAAGGATTTCTTCATCGGCTTGCTTAAAACCCCCCCAGCATCATCAGACCCCACAAACAAGCACAGACAGTTCGGCTTTGTCCAGGCAGGAGCGCAGCACGGAGGGGTAGGGAGCGCTGCGGGGCTGGCAGAGCGGGGAGAAGGGCTCCAGCCCCGAATCCCACAGTTTGTGCACACACAGAAGCCACAAAACCTTCCTGCAGCTCCTCTCTCAACCAAATACACCAGCCGAGCCTTAACCCAGGCTCCAGCACCCTCCCAGCCTTGGCGGCTCCTCCTGCTGCCAGAAGCACCTGGGGTTGGCAAAAGATGGGTGCCACCATCTCTTCTCCTTGGAAAGCCGCCTGCCAGAATCATGCCGGTCTCTTCTGTCATCTGCTGGACCATTTAACCCTCAAAGTGCCCCCTGCCCACTGACAAATACCCTCCCCAAACTATTACAGTAAAAGGAAAAACCTGTACTTTGAGACATACAGGCTGAGTCTTGGGTAGAGAACGGTTTCTGTGCCTGGTGGTCTGGCGGTGGCTGGCAGCCCCCAGCCAGCGCTCGGGCACAGAAGGGAGCAGGATCCCCCACGGCCACCCCTGGCACATCAGGGCTTCATCCTGCTCAGTCTGATGTCGCGTTCGATTTCGAACTGCCTGTGATCCACGCGCTCCAGGAACGCTTTCCTCTCGATGTACCTGCAGGGAGGCAGAGAGGCAGAGGCTGTAAGCAGTGCCCGCAGCAGCCAGCGCTGCCCCCAGCCCGGGGCAAAGCCGACCCAAAGAGACGAGCAGGGAGGGAAGGCATCATTTGCCTCCCTTCCTCTCTTTCGCTGCACTGAGTGTCTCCTACAGACACCAAAACTGCTCCTTGGCCTGATGGGTGTCCCCTGGGGGACGCGCAGAGATCTGGGGCGAAGGGTCCCCGTAGGCTGGAGCCATGGCCTAGCTGCTTCTGGTTCCAGCTCTTCTCTTACGGCTGAGAAATGACCTTCACAAACAACTTGAACGGGCTCAGGGCAGGTCCTCAGCAGGAGAGGCAGCGCTGAGGCTGCCCAGGTGACCCTGCCCACACACCCCCTAGCAAAGCATCTCAAACCCAACCACAGCAGCACGACCCATGATACAAGCTGGTAACAGGGCAAACAGCATCACCCAGCAAGCCTGCAGCAGCTCAGGGATTCAGGCCAGGGGGTTCCCAGCCACAGACCAGCCCCTAACCACCGCCGAGTGTTTACTTCTCCCTGTCAGCGAGGCACCTGAGCACTGCAAGGAAGAAGGCAAGCACGCCTGCGCCTGGAAAAGCACCTTGCCGCTCATTAATGGCATGCAGCTGAATTTTAATGTATTTTGCTGCAAACCCTTGCCACAGATAGCCCGGGGCTGTGCTACTAATTAACCTACAGAGGGAGCGAAATTGCAATTCAAAACAGGAGCTGTAATTGAATCATCACAATTGTTTTGCATTTGTTCCAGGGTGGCAAACACTCAGCTGTCATGACAAGGTCGTTACGCCCGGCACCGGTGCGAGATGCACGAGCCGCCACATTCGGGCTTCTCTCTGCCAGTCACTGCTTTTCCTGCACCACAGCTGGTGCCTGCTAACCAGAGAAGCCCATTGCTTGAAAGCAAGACCAAAGGCTGGAGGAAAGATGAGCATCGCAGGCTCTGTGGATTTTCCAGGCTCCCGGGTGGCTGGCAGCATGCATGAAGGTCCTTGAAGACCCAACTGCATGGGAAGGTTGAAGCCCCCTCCCACCGCCAGCAGTGGTCCCTCTAGGACAGCAGGGCTGCTCTGCCTTTGGTGACGAGGTCTCTGCTTTATGCTACGGCTATTGAACCGGTGCTGAATGTGCTCCCAGGACCAGGGTGCCTTCGCCCTTGCTGCGAGGGACGGCCCTGACACTCCTGCCCACCCAGTCACGGGAAATGAATTAATCGAAATTAATTTCAGCGAGTGATTCCCCACCCCCGCT
>NW_009185710.1:0-33838 GCF_000690835.1 Fulmarus glacialis | reverse complement strand
CATCCCCATCGAAGCCCGAGCCCGTCTCGCTCTGCCACAACTGGGTCAGCTCATCTCCGCCGGCTGCGAGGGGCAGGGACCCAGCGTGGCGTAACGCAGACGATGTGCTGCCCGCGAGGAGGTATTTTTCTGGCCCCCTGCCCCTCGCGGTCAGAGGAGGGCCGTGCACCGAGGCCCCCTCCCCATGCCGGCTCAGGAAAGACGGGCAGGGGAGTGTCGCTTCCCTTCATCCCCGCAAGCAGGGAGGCGACCAGCTCCTGGGGCCGGGCTCGGAGAGGAAGGAAGTCGGGGGGGTCACGTTGTGTATTACAGCGTGTCGTATTGCTGGGTGTGTGGTTTTCCTCCCCCTCCGCTGCTAAACACCAACCGCAACCACAGCCAGGAAGGCGAGGGACAGGGTTTACCGCTGTTAACCTGGGAACACCCCGACTGCTTGGGCAGTAACAGCCCAAGCTACCGAATTTGAAGCTCCTTCGGCCCCTCTGCCGCTCCCCTCTCCCAACCCCAGCAAGGGGTCATTGCCTTCCTCCTCCTCCTCCTCCGTGGCTGCCGTGCCTCCCCAGCGGGCAGGGACTGGCTCCTGGGGGATCGATACGGATCATGAACCAGGAATGCGGTCTCACGGCCGCGGCCAGCAGCTCTGCGTGGAGGAGGAACTGCGACGTTACCCCGTGTCGTTGTCCTTGGCCGGCCACAGAAAAGCACTGCAGGGGCCAGAGCAGACCCCGCAAGGCACTACCTGTGCATACACCGGGGTTTATGGGGCAGGCAGCCTGGGAACAAGCCCGGCCGGCTTGTACTGCATGCACACAGAGGCTGGGGTTGCTGATGGACACAAGCAGGGAAGCAGCAGGTCTACAGGGTCGGGGGAAGCCCTCCTGCCCCACCGGACAGCCGGCCGGGTACCAAGCCCGGCCGGCTGGTACTGCATGCACACAGAGGCTGGGGTTGCTGATGGACACAAGCAGGGAAGCAGCAGGTCTGCAGGGTCGGTGCAAGCCCTCCTGCCCCACCGCACCCCAAACCCTGCGCCTGAGCCGCAGTTCCGTCTCCGGTTCCCAGCCTGCAGCAAGGCGCTGCCAAACGGCAGTGCAAAGTGCACGAGCGCGGCACAAACACCCATCCTGGGCTTGCCTAAATAACCTTTGCTACCTGAATCAATAGTTTCCCCGTAAATTATCAGCCTGTGTGGAAACAGGGCAGCTGTGATCCACAGCAGAGGAAGGTAAATTTGTTGGGAGAAGAGGCTGTCTTTGCTAACGAGGGCAGCTGCAAACTGCTCTGGGGAGGGTTTCCTTGGTGCTGCCTGTCCCCTGCCAGTCACCATCAGTCACCCAGTGCACCCAGAGCAGGGCTGCTCCCCCACTGGGCCTGCCCTACAAAGGTGGCCCAATTAAGAGTCCGCTACACATTTCCATTTATAAAGCACATCAGAGAGATCGACAGCAAAGGGGATAGCTGCCTCCGCTCCTTACTTCAGCCCCTTCTGTCAAATCCAGGACAGGCCCTCAGGATCTGACACAACCAGACTGCACAAGCCCGGTTCCTGCTGCTGGGGAAATGCAAATCACCATCTGGGGCTGGTGATACGAGGGGCGGAAAATCAGAGGCAAGGGTGGATGCAGCCACAGCGCAGCATGCGTCCCCTCTGCCTCGGGAATCCTGGGGCCACGCTGCAGCTAGCTGATAACTGGCGTCAGCAGCAGAAAGATGCCACAGCCCCGTTGCTCAGCCGGCCACCAGTGTGCTGGCCGAGCACATGTTGCTGCCGGAGAAGGGCCGGGGAGGTCCAGGCTGTGAACAGCGACTTCTGCAAGGTTACTGCAAAAAAGAGAAATACAGCCTTCCCTTCTGAGCAAAAAGAAATGCCTCCCGCCTTCCTCAAGACACACATGGACCATCTCTGTAGTGCGCAGGCAGGCGTGGCGTCAGGTAGATGCTTCCAGGAGCAAGTTGTTGTTCTCCTCGTCAAGCAGATTTTTTTAATTACAAAGCAGGACACACAGGGACCAGAGGTTTCTAATGCACATTGGCACCAGGGATAAAGGCAGCACCCCGCTCCCTCTTGCCTGGGTTGAAGAGTTAACAACCGCTCCTTACGATTTTTATTAGAGATGTGTAAATGATTGCCCACTGACGGGTGAGCAGAGCCTGCATTATTAAAGGAGAAGAGGCGGCTGCGGAAGGGACAACAGGCTCCTGCAAAACGACCTGAAGCTGTCGGCAGCCGTGTCTGCGTGATCTGCTGCCCGAGCAGGCTGGCTGCTCTGTAACGGTGCAGCACGCTTCACATCACGGGTGTTTACAGGTGGCCTGTAAGCAGAAATGCAGTGGGCTGCGTGTCCATCGGTGCTCCTCCCTTCTCCCTTCCTTCACCTTGAAGGTGGATGTAACTCACGGTGAGCAGATATTTGGTTGATCCCCTCACATTACATGCCTGACCAGCACAAACAGATTTGTAAGGAGTGTTTAAAGTTATCACGGCATCATGTTTCTTGTTTTTTAATGACAAAAATCACTTGCCAATAGCCCAGTGGATTTTCTAGCCTGGGATGTGAGGGGCAGCAAAACCCAAAGCTGACCAAGCTTACAGATGCTCTTAAAATTGCTGCTCTGCTTTGCTCATCTTTTCAATGTGCTGATCCCTTCTTCAGCCTTCAAGGACTGAAGGACGTTAGCATCTCCGGAAAGGTTTGCCAGGTGGGAAGAGTGAGCTGTCCTGCTCGTATGGGGTGGGAAAGGAAACAGCACTGGCCAAGAGAGGTTGACGTACTACGTTTGAACAAGCAAGAGATGCCACAAAACCCTCATGCAGGGCAGCGTGCCTCTTTGGGGTGTGTACAGTCCAGCTGAGAATGATGGACCCCGATTCAGGTTGATTCCACCGACTATGGAAAGAAACAGTGTGTGCCAGCAATCGGCAGCAGATGGTCTGGCTTTTAATGGTGATACTACCACCATCAGCCCAGTCCGGAGCAGTGAAAGCCCAAAGCCGTTACCACACTTGGCAGCCACTCAGACGTATGCACAGGGCGAATTCTCACTCCACATCCCATCAGGACAAACCAGCCAGATGCCACAGACAGAAACAGGATCCGTCCCTGGAGCTGGGTTCTCTCAAAGCAGCCTGCAGCTCCTGATGGAGCTTCATAGGAGAAGCTCACCTTCCTCTTCTTCCCTCATCTCAGAATGAGCCTGGTACACGGCCTGGCTCTGCCTCCAGGCTCCTGGCATGGGCCGTTTCAATGGAGAGCCTTGCGTTCGGGGCTCTGACCGTAGCTTTGCCACGCCGCAGACAGCATTGGCGATGATCTGGTGCACGCGTGCTCTGCCACACCTATATGTGATGTAAATTGCTCATCTCCTTGGATTTCAGGGATCTTGGAGGAATACCTGCCCCCCTCCAGCACTCCTACTGAATTGCTCTACTTGTTCAAGGGCAAGTGTCCAGAAACAGATCAGGGCAGGTCTGACAGAGAAGGGGTGCTGTGGAAGGGTGCAAGACCAAACTGAAAAAACCCAGCAGTTATAAAATATCTATTTGAAATATAAAATCCAATCTGTTGGAATGCAGAAGCTCTGAGTTTTTCCTGCAGAGTAAAAGAACAGCTTACAATAAAAATACGTTTTACGAGCTGTCCAGTAAGCCGGTTACGTTTTCCCAGAGCTTAGCAAAGCACTTGTAGTGGAAACGCCGCTTCTGATCTTATTATCCTTCCCTGCAGTGCATGTTATTAACTTTCTGTTTTATTTACAGCATCGCCATTTACTTTTACGACACTTCCATTAACTTCATTGGAGTGAACATTGCTTGATGCACACAATCAACGCCCAGTGCTGCCATATCTTTAACGCACCTTGCCAGCTGTTCTGGGTTTGCATACATCTTTACGCAGGAGGAGGGAGGACAGACACAGCTGGAACATGTCATTTGAAGAGCGGAACAAAAAACATACCTCCCAATTTGAGACTTTTTTGAAAAAAGAAAAAAAAAAGAAAACAGGACAAAGGCAACTGTGTTTCCTCATGGGAGTGCTGCATTAGACCGGTTCACGCTGCATCTGTGCCACTAGTAAGAGAGAAGATAAAGCACAGCCAGACTCTACTTTAGCTGGGCTTGAAGAACTCACGAGATTGTTAACAGGGAGCGATAGGTGCCTGCAGACTTACCTGTCTCCGTGTGATACCTAGAGCAGCTACTGGCTTTATATATCCCTAGGATAAATCATTAAGAAATCCCATGGCTTTGCTGAACTCTCTGTAGCAAGCGATGGGGTTCCTACATGTATAGGAAGTGGTGGAAAATGCTGGACTGCTACTAGGTAAAGTCCGTCTTACCCGTCTTTCCCTCGGTTATGGATCGCCAGCTCCTCCACAATCCCCTCCTCCTCCTTGAAGTTCTCCCAGTCCAGTTTAGATTTCTCCAGTGTGCTCATCTTCTGCTTTTTGGAGCCAATCTTCCCCAGGAGGCTGCTCATACCGCTTGGCCTCTTCACCCTGACGGAGATAAGGGAGCAAATGTTACTTAAATGCAGGGAGACAGCGTCAGTTAGCAATTAAAAACGGACCTGAGAAACGTCACGCGTGAGCGTGGTGGCCTTGATGGTGGTGAGCCACCGCCACTAAACAGATGGCCACCAACTTCAGGCAGCCTGCAGGCAGCAAGGTCACGCTTCCTGCAGATCCTGCTCCGCTGTTCCCCTGGAAGCAGCAGAGTTCATTACACACATATCTCAAGTGCTCGCTTTTTGTGAAAGGGCTTTTTCATTTATCTTCTTAAGAGAACAGAAAGCTTTCAGGCCAAAAGAGATCATTAAATCATCTAGTTTGACCTCTTGTATATACCAGGCCAAGCCATTCCACTGATCACCTCTGTGCTAAGCCCAGTTCTTTGTCTTCGGTTTAAAGTGTTGTTTTCTGGAAGGGATCCAGCCTCAGTGCGTCACCAGCGCTGACAACACATCTAGGAATTAACCATTTCGTTGGTATCAACACGCCTGTTTTCAACTCGATTTTGTCTAGCTTTAGGTTCTGGTTGCTGCTGCTTATTCTAAATCTAAGAATACTTTAAAGGTGCCCAGGCGGATCTCATTCGTAACGTACTCGTACACCATAATGAACTTACCTCTGAATTTTTTTTTTGACAAACAGATGGAGCTCTTTATGCCTCTTACTGAAATGCATTTTGTCCCAGCCCATACGTCACTTCTAAGGTTTTGTCCCCCTGCTTACATTTCAACAGTCTTTGAAGATGGGGGCGTCAGAACCGTGTGTAACCCCCACCCTTCTCCTGGTTGCAAATCTGTTTCTGTCCAAGGATTGCCTAAATCCTGTTAGTTACACTGTCACGCAACACGTTGAGTCCCAGTGCACGTGCACTGCGATCCTACACCACCTCCGAGGTCCCTGTTTAGCAGGAAGACCACCTTGGTCTTTCATCTCCTTGTTCTTAGAGGACCGAAATTCCACCCGCGTGGCAGGGCCCCCGAATCTCCCCTTTATGCTGGGAAATGCACACACAGGGACTCGGGTCAGCCGGGTCGCCCTCGGAGGAAGACAATTCTCAGGGCTAGGAACCCGTAAAACAAACTCCTATTAACCCTTCTTCAACCCCCCCAGGACAGGGGGGCAAACAGCATCCCATTGAACTCGGTGTTTACACACATTCCAGAGATAACTTCAGGTCTGCTGGGCCCTTGCCTCTGCAAGAAGCCGGAAAGGAAATGATTCTCGTTCCTGAGAGATGGAGGAATTTGGGGAGGGGGGGCCCCAGGAAGGCAGCCAGGTGAGCGTGGCAGACTGCTCTCCATCAATTCTCTCCAAGCACATCCTGCCCAGGGGTAGCCGTTCTTGGGAACGCATCCAAAGCTGTCCTTATTGGATCATTAGCGTGGTTTATGCTTCCATAATTTGCAAGCCTCTAAAGGAAAATAATTCGGCAGTTTATATGGAATTAAATCAAAGAAAATGACATCTTTGTAAGCCTCAGCCAGAAGACTCTCAATGCAAGAATGGCTGGCCATGGTCACTTGGGGTTGCAGCTTCCTGACATAGATATATTTGGGCTACAAACCCTGGATTAAAGGCAACTTGGCAGGCTGCACAGCCACAGGACAAAGCTGCCTGCCCCTCCTCATACTGTCCAGCCAGTGGAGCAGAAATATCCTAGGACCTGGCCCTCTTATTTCTTTCAGTCCCTGCCCACTGCTGGAGAACGTGCCAACAGCCCACACTTTTCACTCTGCGGGGACACAGAGCAAGCTGGATGCTCTTTTATTCACCTTTATCCCTGAACCTCTCATCAAGATGTCTACAGCCCTCACATCACAATCAAGCAGTAAAACCGTGATCCTCGCTCAGCCGCCGATTTTCCCTTATTTTTCAAGACATGATGGCTCCGAGTATCCTTATCTGCAGGTAGCAGGAAAGTGGTGCAAGGGGGCAAAATGTGCAAAGATGTTCTCAGCACGAGATAAAAACGGAGAGATTTGGTTCCCACATCCAGCTACCCAAGACTACATGCGAGCCTTGCACAACCACCAAACCCAGTATCAGTTGCGCGTTCCAGTTGCAAGGGAGTGGGAGGAGAGGAGATATGACAAGTAGGAAGGCAAAACCAAACAAAATATTGGGCAAGCATCCCCTCTGGTATTCCTTGCTGAGCAGCCGCCTGGACGACAGAGCCTGGTGTTCATGCACGGCAGTTCCTTATGTTGCACTGGGAGCCCTTGGGTTTTAGCACGGGACTTAAAGTAAGGATGCTCTGAGACAGATCTAGATCCAGCTGGCAACGCTCCTCTCCCCCCAGCCTGGCAGGCAGAAGGTGTTTAAATTAACACAAGGTATTCAATAACACATTTCTCTGAATACACTTAACTTTCCAGACTCACTTGTGCTTACAATTCTGCCTACCTTTGAAGTGGGAGAAGCAGGGATGCAGAAATGGAGGGTGTTGTCCCTTGTCCCTGCACGTCTCCTAAATGGTTTTCGGGGCAAAGAATCCTGATGGCGTAAGAGCCACCTCACCTGTCCAAGGGCACTCACAGCTCACCTGCATCCGTCAACCCTTCCGTGGGTGGGAGCCTACAGCCACTGCACAGCGGACTGCGAAAGACACTGCACGCGCCTGGAAAACCCACTTGAAGCCGTTTCAGGATCTCTCCTGGGTGTTAGAGGTACGCCTGCCCCACAGAGCTACAAGCAGGCTCAGCGGCAGGCTCGCACACGCCGAGACTGATGTCTTTTCGGCTGAACCTCGGGCTGTCAGCTGCCGGTGGGGAAGAGCTGACTTGGGACAGGGGCCAATCGACCAGGCTGGGCTGCAGCACACGTCCCCGCACGAAACACAGACTGGGACATGCTGACAGGCAACTGCCGTCCCCAAACCACAGTGGAGGATATCCACGAGCAAAGGGAACCAAAGGCAAGATGGTTCGTGGCCAGTGGTGGAAGCAGAGGCGGTGCTGGCTCCACAGCAGGGAGCAGGGGCTGCACGCTAGGTGAAGGTCAGTCGTCACACATCTTTTCTGCCATGGGAATTCCTGGCATAAATTGACAACCTCTACGTGCACGCATCCATCTGTAACAGTGCTCAAGGCCTCTCCTCTTGGCCATGGCTCTCAGCAATATCCCTTAAAAGATACAACTCATCCCATGTTTGAAGCTACAGAGTCTAGGTTATGAACATGGACCTCCATCAAGGCCTTCCAGATAGCCACAAGGACACTTGCAAGTCAACGGTCCCTTCAAGGCAAGGGAACCTAATGAAACAGGGCAGGCTATGTTGCATCCTTGTGTAGATGACTACTCCAAAAATACTGCTAATATCCGGTGTCAGCCCCGTGCTGGAGGCAGGCCCTGGGCTGGGTGACCTGGCTCTGCTCCTGCCTGGACAATTCTGTGCTGCTTGCAGCAGGACCAAGCCTGGGTCGGGCAACGAGACGGAGCCAGGCACGGGCTGAAGGACATGTTCGAGTCTGCTGCTGAGTCTTCACTCCACGCTGAGCCTTTCATCACCCTGAATAAATCCAACAGCAAACCTGGGGGTGGGAATTCCTATGCTTGTGCCAAAATGAAGTAAATGAGAGACATTAAAGTCCAATTAAAAACTTGCTTGGCCTTAAATGCCTCATCTGTTTAAAAAGCAAGTAAAGGGGCCTGATTAATTGCATTCAGTGCCAACAAGAGGAATTATTACCCTTTTTGTACTCATTAAGGGTATCTGCTGTGGCATCTTTAATCACTAAGGCATTTAAAAGAGAGAAAGTAATTTGCTAAGACATAATGGATCCCGGGGATGAGAATCAGGACAATCGCCTATTTAGGACATGAAGACACGCTCTTACTTTCCATGATTAAAAAGCACGGCCCAAATCAGCCCTTGAACCAGCAAATAAGCCTGCGGGTGAGCTCTGCCTTGGCGGGGAGATTCCCCTGAACCCATCTAGTGTCTTCAGGACAAGGACCGTGCCTGTGCATCACCCAGCACTGTCACACACAGGGTCAAACAGAAAGCCAAGGGCTCCCTTGCTGTCCCACCATAGGCGAACATGTTCTGTATTCCTGTCCTTAACAACAAGGCTTCCTCCCATTCCTGTGCGAGCCTACAGCCCAGCCAGGACCTTGGAGAATTGCTGCTATAGCAATAAAAAAGTGTCACTGTCACATGCAATCCCTGCTGTCTTGTAACATGGAGGTTGGCAGCATCTGGGAAATGCGTGCCTGCCTCCAAAGAGGCAGACTTCATCCCAAGCTTTATAAAATAATCCTCAAGCAATAGGAAAACAGGGCTACAAAGGTCTTGTATGCATCCCGCCAGCCAAAGCAAGATGAGGTCCTCTCCCACCCACCCAGAGATGGGTGCTCTGAAAGCCTCCTGACACCAACCCCACACGCACTAGAGGTTTCGGTACTTCATCAGCCTTTCACTTATGTAAGTTTTCCCCAATGACTAAATTTCCTTGCTCAGCCTATGACTTCTTATCTTCTTCCTAGTAGCTACTAAGAACAGATCATTCCCTCACTTTTTGCAGCAGCCTTTTATGTCTTTGAAATCTTTTCTTATCCCCCCCTGCTCAGCTTGTTCTTTCCTAGACTAAACAATCCCGGGTCCTTTCAAGCTTTTGTCATTCCTCACGGTTTCCAGCCCTCTGACCACCCTCACCGCTCTCCCTGGACTCTCTGCTATTGGCCCACATCTTCCTCAAAACGCAGCATCCAAAACGGGAAAGAAAGGGCTCCAGCCGCAGCTTTACCGGCACCGGGAGCAGGAGGAATGCTTCAGATGCCTTGTGAAGAAAGCAACTCCTTACACGGCCTCCTATGACGTGTGCCTTTTTCACAACCGTGTGACAGCGTTGACTCATGTTGAGCTTGTGATTCACTGAGATTTTTGTCTGCTCGTTGCTGCCAAGCCAGTTACTTCCTTCCTCGACTGGTGCAGATGATTACTGCAGAGCTTTGCACTGGTCCTTCTGCACTGTTTCTCCTGTTTGCCCTCACGTTTCCCTCGACACAGCGGATCTCGGATGTCTTTGCAAATCAGCCTCTCCTATTTACAACACCCATGCCACAGCTGTTGAAGAGTAACACTGTGGAAAGTACCTCCCGTCTTTGTGAAATACCAACAGCGACAATTTAGCAGCTGAACCAGCACCAGTTGGCCAAACAAGATCCAGCCGATGGCCAGAAGCAGGCAGGGACCAGCACGGTCAGACTGCAGGAGGAGCTGTGACAGTTCACGTCATCCAACTCCAATGAACGAAGGGTGCCCAAAGGACACCTACTCACGTCTTGATGAAGGAGCCAGCAGCATCCTCACCTCCAGCCTGCAGCCTGACCTCCACCCTTGGGGATCACAAACTCTCTGCTGCTCTGCTTCTGCTGGCTCCACGGGAGCGTGCAGACCACAAACCCTGCGCTGCTTCTCCATCCGCCTTGTATCATCCTCCTTGTTGTGGATAACAACAACTTCTGTAGCAGGAAGGTCCTACTTCTGTCTTCTATCAATACTTTTAAGAAGGGCTCAATTCGTAAGAAGCAAATGCTGAACACAAAATAGGATGTTACTGATGCTTAGCTAGCACCCCAACACTCTCCCACCCCCCTTCTTGTTATGTCACATTTTGGGGAAATAGCGTGAGCAAATGCACTTAAGAGGACAGTCACAAATCATGAGCGAGATGCTCGTTTTTCTGCCCTTAATGAAATCCAGCCCCCCAAGCCCCTGTTAAACAGAGTGGCTAATAACCTGTTTTGTCAACGAGGATCTTGTGACAAAGTGGCTGCTGCAAGACTTGGACCAAGAAGCACATTTTTTCAGATGATGCTGATTCTACCAAGGCATCCTGCACACCCTGCAGCTACGTGGTGGAGGAGACAAGACAACAGTGCGGGACATCTTCTCTGGCCTCATCGCAGGCTTTTGTACCTCCCAGAGCAGAGACAATCTGGTGCTGGCCACTCTATCACCCTCCAGCGTACATCCAAAACATCTGGTGACTCTCCATGAGGCACTGCAGAGCAACCTTTCTTTTTGCAGAAATAAATCTGGACTCACAGAAATGACATGATTTCTTCAGAAAGAAATCTTGCGAGGCCAGGAGAGAACCCGTATCTCCTGCCCCAGCCTTTGTACACAGATTATCAAAGAAATCACCTTTACTATTTACCATTAAAAAAAGCAGGTTACACCTACAGCCTAAAAAATCCATTCTCAAGGAAGGTTCAGAACCAGGATGGATAGTTTTTGTTGTGCGTCAGATGATGAGACCATTGCAATGGGCAAGGGCGCTTACGGTGTCGGGCACAAGAGGACAAGCAGGAGGCATCCGCTCGCAGGTCTTTCAGCACGGCTGAACGGCTTTGCAAACCTTCAAGCAGAAGAAGAACCCACCTCAGACATAAGCTACAAGACAGACTGCTTCCCTTCTGGCTGCCTGCAACGCAGAGCAGCATGTCAGATCCCACTGTCAGAATAGGATGCCGGCAAGTAGATGTCATGGAGTGCAGAAAGCTGGTATCTTAGGCCACGCAGCCCTGAAAGTACCACGGTCATCACCAAGCCCTGGCTCTCCTGCAGCCCCTCTCCTGCCCAGCTCCCTTCCCCACTGGAGCCTGCGATATTTACTTGAAGCACAGCGACGGCAGCTCTGTTCCTGTCACCCCGAGCGCTTCGATGGCAGGGACGCAGGTGAGAAACTCTGCCACTCAGTAAAGAGAAGAGCACAAATAGCAATAAATAGCATAATAGCAATAGCATAAATAGCAATATCTATTCCTGCCATGAACTGCTGTAAAGCTGAATAGTTTCCTTAACGGCAGGAAATGGTTCTCATACAAACTAACCACAGCTGGGCAACTGATGCAGCCAGTAAATACTTTCATTTTAATAAAGTGGAAGATTCCTGCCCAGCACACCACAGATCAGCTGCCCCGCTGTCCTCCCTTCAAACAACAACATGCACGGGTGTGTGAAAGACATTGCACGAGGATGTATGCAGAGACCTGGCTCGTGGCCCGTGTGCCAGCTCTGCTCTTCACTCCCAGCCTCTCCAGACGGTCTTCCTCGATAGAGGAACGAAAACGCTGGCGGAGAAGGAGATGGGCACACGGCAGGAAGGGAAGAGTGGAGCCATCTGCTCCTCAAGGTCAGGGTGGTCCGGCTGGATGGAGCAGGCAGCAGCAGAACGACAGTGCCTGGTACTGCCAGCTTGCAGCAACCTTCCCCAGAATGATAAAACAGGTCTTCCTCTTCAGACCCTAAAACCAACCAGCTCTTCCCATCCCTCATCCTGCGTAACCGGCCGAGGACAGAAAAATCTCTCAGGCCAAGCCTAACTGCATTTCTTTTATTTTCCCATTTGGCATCGTTTCCCAAGCAGGCTCTCAGATGGATGTGGAGAGCAGCCCAGCTCGTTCTCAGCCCTGCCTGTCACAACAGGTATTTAAAAAAACAAACAAGAAAGCCTCCCCAATGCCAAACAAACAAACATTTAAATCCCAGGTGGAAAAAAAAAAAACCAACACCCAAGCGAGGAGGAAATGAAGATAAAAGTAGGGTGGATGCTGCTGGAGGGCTGGCAGGGTGGCGATGATCCTGTTTGGATGGCAGCGGCCAGGACTGAGCAAACGCGGGGCAGGCTGGCAGGGAGAGGACTGCCTGATGCCCACTGCTTGGCCAGGGCAGCGCAGGCGGAGGAGCTTGTGGCCATCTCAGACAGTGGTGCCTGACCATACGCTCCGCTTGCTGAGCTGGTAGCAGATACCCTAAAGCACGCATAAACTGAGCCAAAGAACCTGCCTGAAACGCTCTAGGAGTAGCAGTGATTTTTGAGGCAGGGTTATAAACCCGTATCTTTGCAGTGAGGATCATAAAGCTGCTTGCACTTTGAAGTGACACGCACCAGACCACCGTGGAAAAGCGGCCACGACTGGGGCAAAACCCATTTGGCAGTGCCACGGGGCACGACGGAGCTGGCAATGCGGACAGCTACGTTCAAAGGTAGCAAGAGACGCAAGTACACTGGCAAAACACAATTACCCTGCCTGCGATCCTGCCAACAGACTGAGGCAAATTTATTTCTACTGCATGGAGGGCTTCGCTGACAGGAGCAGTTGGCAGCTCCCGGTGAAAATACTCCAAGTACCCTGCAGAAGGTGGCTGGTCTGAGTGCAGCGGGGCCAGCCTGAAGTACTTAAAATGACGACAAAGGAAACATGAGTTATAATTCGAGCCAACAGCATGAGTTAATTCTTCTCAGGCTTTTGTTCAGGCTTGCCAACCCAAGTTAACCCCAAGTTGCTTTGCCATCACTGCTGTTGCAATGCAAGCTAGCAAAATCAGAAGAGCTAAGCCAAGCCCCAGATCCTTTCTGGTTTCTGATGTCACCCCATACCCCCTGAGACCTCAGGCCTTTTTTTTAATGCTGATGCTCACAGCATCTTTCCACTCGTAGGAAGTCTGTGACACCGACTCTGCTGAGCTGGGGAGGTAATCCAGGATCACAGCACAAAGCAGAACTATTGTTAAAATAAGCAACATGTCAGACACATACGGAAGAGAAGGTGTAACCTCTCAAGAAGCGAGAGCGATAGCTCTCCTTCCCACACACCTGCCTGCCTTCCTATAGGAAGGGTCCACATGGAAAAGACTTGAAGATGGAGATAAAAGGCACTGCCAGGCAAGGACAGCCGAACTGCTACACCCTGGCAGACCAGCAATCAAAGTCTGGCCGAGATGACGCGGTTTCCATCGGCGTGGAGAGGCAAGGGCAGCTGCGACAGACTAAACGCACGCGTAATGCTGCCTTGGTGAGGGCTGCTGCAGGCAGCGGCAGAGCTTGCCATAGGCACAGCTGATTCTGGATGCATTTGTCTCTAAATATAGTCAGTGGGGGAACAGAGATTTGTCACAGGGGAAAAAACATGTCACTCCCACCTCCCAGTGGCAGTGAGCAACGGCCTGCCAAAGGGCAATGCTCTGCTATTCCAGCTACTGTTTTATGGCTGGATTTGTTATTAATCCAGCACAGTGAGTTTCTGTGGGACTTCACAAGTTGAGCAATGCTGCTTTGCTCCGGCAGAATGCACCTCACCTTCAGGAGGGAAATAAGTGTCATGGTACCAGCTTATGAACAGCAAAACCGACACGGCAGGTGGTGAAGGGGCTTGCAGAGCATCACGCCATGGGGTGCCAGCAGAGATCCCAGCTAGTGACTTCTTTTCTGGTGGACTCTCCAATATATACAAATACTTCATGCTTGTCTCCACGTCATGAATTGTGCTGGACAGGCCTTTCCAAAGTGCAGGGCTGGAAAAATAGACCTAAGGGCTGCCTTGCTCCTAAACAGGACAGCACAGATGCAGTACCACCTTGTTCTCCAGTTCGCTCCCCAAACTGGGGAACAAGCCAGGTGTAAATACACAGTAATACTGCACACATGTACATAGTTATTCCAGGAATAAAACCAGAGTTGGGTCTCCACGTGCACCACGAGGCAAATTTGCTGAATCCGGGAGAGATGGAATGCTTTGGCTCAGGAATGGTAGAGAGCCACAGCAGTAACACAGGTGCACAGCTCTGCCGGAGCTGGCCTTTCCTCAAGCAGGTCCCATCCCATAGCATCTAGGGCTGCACCCACCTCTCTGGAGAGCCTGGTTGAGAAGCATGGGCTGGAGGCTCATTTTACAGGCTTTGGAGGACATGCTCATCAAGAAGCACATCAGTTCTCGGGGAGCTGACTGGCTCAAGCAGAGCCCCTGACCTGCAGGTCCCCTTATCGGCAGGAAGGGCTCATTAGGGAATGGACCAGGGTTTCCTGCTCAGGACCGAATCCTTTGTGAAGGGACTGCTGCCATGGAGAACCTGCTTCCTAACAGCCAGAGGAAGCAAAATATTTTCCTTGGGCCTCTGAGACAGAGTTGCTATGAGGTGGTTGTCAACAAAATAAAGTTGCACTTGTGGAGCCGGGCAGCGCACGCCACACAGGGGCTGTCACTGCGGGATAAAGGTGCTCCCAGCAGCATCACTGCCTGCCCCGAGCGCCGGGGACGACTCAGAGTGGCATAAGGCCCCTCTGTACCAGTATAACTGCAGCTGCCCTCCGGGCTGTACTGGCAGAACTATTTTAGCAAAAACAAAATCTCGCACCCTCCTAATCAGTATGACATTGTGTGGAGACCACGGCTCGCTCTGGCTCCTCTCCAGCCCGGAGCACAGACGGAGGCTGTTTCAGTAGCAGACTCTCTTAATGCATTTGCAGCGGGCCAGCCAATTACGTTACAATATCTGCGTATGGAGCTCAACAGGAGCTTAATTGAAAGAGCTGTAGCATTCAAATGACTTTTGATACTATGAAGACGTTAACGATTCCAACCCAGCTCTAACCAGCCCTGTCTGATGCTCGGCTGATGGGTAAGGACCTGTAACTCGGGGCTTGGTCTGCCGCCAAAGCTACGCCCCTGTTAACTCAGCACAGCACCGCAGCTGCGGCCAAATGCTGAGGGAGTTGCCCCTTCCCAGCTGGAAGCTGAAGCAACTCCTCACGTGAGTTCTCCTCCACCCAGGGCATCCACGCAATACAAAACAGACCTGCTCCTGCCACTGAAGGACCACGTACATGCACCAGAACTCCCAAAGCTGTTCCCACATGGACTAATTTGAACCTGCAAAGCACTGCTTGCATTTATTCTTTTTATTGAAAAATATCATGCATGCTCTTCATATATATTTTACATTGCTCTTAAGTTCTGTAAATGTATTGGGATAATAAATGTGCCAGTTTCAGATGGATTTTGCTCCACCAGCACAGAACAAGTACACCTACCCTACCCCAAGGTGGTGGGCTACATTTAATTTGGTGTCTTAGTGCTGCCATTGAGAAGTGGCAAGAAACGCCTTTTAAAAAGCTGTAACTGCCCGCACTGCATGTGGGGGGGAAGGTGCCCTGCTTCTACTATTCTCATTTCTGATCCAGTACACAGAAATCAGCAAAAATGCACACACACACAAGTGTCAGCGAGCTTACACTCCTACATGGCTGTGAGGCATCTCACGCCCCAACAGCAGGCAAGAGCAAGAAATAAAAGTGAGAAGGCATGATGCTTTTGGTACCTACGTCTAACAGGTTGATGACCTGAAAGCTGCCAGAAGCTACTGCAAGTCGGTAGCTGTGGCATATAGCGTGCTTGCTGGGCTACATCTTGGGTCACACTCTGGAGCATTTTAGAGTAACACCCTGTATTACGCCCATATTTAGCCATGGAAATAAGTGTGACTTGACTTTCAAACACTTGCAGCTCTCACTGACTTCACTGGGTTCAGTTGAGACATTTCAAACAAAACAATAACGACCACAACTCTGGGCTGGGACCAAGCACAGACCATTTTTATCTTAAAAGGCATTTGTTTGAGAACATTCAGAGCGGCTAAAACCAACAGCACTAAAGTTATTTCACCGTGCAACCTTAAAAACGTTGACAGCTTTGTCTGCAAAACGACACGGATTAATTGGTGACCAATCCTTAAAAAAAGAATAGTTAGAAAAAAAATTGCTGGCAAACAGAGGAGAAATTCTTCCTCTCTTCAGAGGCTCCTTCCTCCTTTGTCTAACAGCAGATCTTTTGTTCAGGATTTCAGTTGCAAGCTGCCCCGAGGTACGCGGGGGAATGTCTTGGTTATGACGAGCCCTCCAGACTGGTGCGCGGACTCGGTTTTAATCGGCAGAGAAACCACTCCAAATCACGCCTAAGAAGTACTGCTAATGGAATTGTTCCAGCGCTAAAGGGATTTCAAAGTGAATGAGTGCGGATGGCAGAGCAGCTGGTGCGACTCCCCGGTTGCTCTTTACAGCACGGTGTGCCACGCAAGGAGCATCTAACACTCCAACCCCAGCCTTGAGAAAACAACCCCCACTGTCCCCCCCACCCAGCAATACAGAGTCCCTGGCTCTGTCCCTGTGATTCGTAGACAGCCCCAGTGTTTAGTCGCAGTTAGCTTCCCACTGTATCAGATCAACACCAGGTTTTGATCAAAAGGAGGTGAGAAAGCCAGGACAGAAGTAGGGAGGGGTCACCCCCTCCCCGCTCCTCCCCCATCAATGAATCTGACAGCTTTAAGAATAGTTCTGATTAAAACAAATACACCGCCTTCCACTGGCAAATGTTTGCAAAGCTCGGCAGCCTAGGACAGGGGAAAGTTCCCAGGAAATTAAGTCAGGATGAAGGAGCGTCAGGGCTCCCGAGCACAAATGCATTGCTACAACGAGCAACAAACTAGAGCCCAGCAGAGCAGTCGCTCTGCGGTGTCATGCAAGCTAATAAATAGCATGAATATAATATATTATCTTCCAGTGGAAAGCCTGGCCTGGCAGCATGTGGGACTACGGGGGACAATAAACATTTGGGCACTGCTACAAGCAGCCATAAAACAAGAATGAGGGTTTGATCACATTTAATTGCTTTTGGGAAGGGTAACATCACCGGGGTATCCATCACAATTACCTTCCCTTCCACGAAACTGTTCCATCACAGATTAAGAGCTGGTCAAATGATCCAGATCAAAGAGGGTATTTCAGGGGGTAAGGAAAGGAGGGAAATACCCTAAAAGCTTTAAAGATGTTTGCCTTACAAAACCTAAAGTCCAACCCACGAGAAAGCAGGCAATAAAAAGTTAACTGAGGAAAGAACGCGCTTTTCTTCTCAACTACAACTTTCTAAGGCTGGTGGCTGCAGAAAAAGCTCAGTAACAAACCAGAGGACAGAGCAGAGCCCAAAATGCATGTAAGAGGAGAAACTGAGATTATCCTGTGTTTTTTTTTTTTTCCAGGGCTTGACTGAAGTGTTTTGAATGCCTGAGGCTGGCAAGACTACCTAAATGCCTTCCAGCTTGGGCACCAGCCACTTCGAAGAGTTGCTCTTCCTCTTCCCAGGGACCCACCTCACTGGAAATAGATTTTAAATCCCCAGAGGAAGAACATGGAAACAGCTGACTTCTCCCAGCCACAAGCTCAGTTGTCACCTTCCAGCTGGAGGCAGGCGGAGGGGTAAGAGCAAGGTTTCCCTTCCGCCCACGCAAAGCGGGAGGCTCCCAAACAGATTTTGCAGCTAGCGTCCACCTACCAAAAGCTGCTTGGGAAGCCACAGCTCTCACTGAACGTGGGGACTGCAACCCAGCAGGGCTCTCACTACCTCCAGCAGCCCCGTGCAGAGTGGGGTGGCAGGGCCGGGGTTTTCATGACACATCGTCTCTGGAATTCACTGGTGAGTGTCCCACAGCCTCTGCTTGGTACGATGCCAGAGCCGTTTCTCAAATCCTGCATGACCTACCAGCTGCTGAGGGCAAAACAGCAAGGCATACATCATCCGGAGAGGAGACAAGATCAGTGAGCTGCTGATGAATGAACAGACAAATGCTTCACAAAACTCGCTGTCGTACTCTCGGTTGGAGGGAACAGGTTCAGGTCCCCAGATCTCCCAGACAGCTTGCATAGCCCCGGGCAGGTCATCTACTCCCTTTGTAGCAAGACTTTTGTCTCAGGAGGCAGAGCGCTATGCAGCAGTGCTGAGCAAGGCAGGCAGGCTGCCAGCTGAGGATTCAAACTCCTTCAGGGACCTGTAACAGTTACGCGGTAAACGCATTAACCATGGGAACAGCTTCCCAAAGGATGTGGTGGATCCCAAATTGTAACTCTTTCCATTGCGAGTGGATGCTTCTTTCAAAAATGCAGGCTGTAGTTCAACCGCAAGCGCTCGCAGGGAGCTCTCAGGGAAACGCCACCACCCCAGCGAAGGCAGGAGCTCAGATGGGGTGCCCGAGCAGCCGCTTCTGTCCTTCATGCAACAAACCTATGAAATCCCTGCCCTTTGCACCTTGCCATGGCAATTCAAGGCTTTTTTTGGCTATACCCCTTTTTCATGTCTCTGCCCAGCCCAATTTTCAGCTGCTTCTGTGATCCGCCCCAGGCCAGCTAAATTCCCTTTGACCCGACCTGTTGAGCAATCCTCTAAACCTTGTCACCTCTCTAGCTGGTTTTGTTTGTTTGTTTTTTGTTTTTTAATTACAAATCAGATCTCCTGGTGAAAGTTTCTCCGTCTTTTTGCTTCAGAGTCTGTTCCCCCAGCACCAGTTTCTTGGTGAAACTCCCAGATGAGGCTAGTGAAAGCCTTCGCAGCACGCAGTACCCAACAACCCACGCTGCTGGAGACAGGTCCTCCACCATCCCTCCTGCTCTCGGTTCCTGGAGAGCATTCCTCGGCAAGGGAGAGATGAGATTGAGTCTCACTCATAGCACAACCCCTCCTTTTCTTTGACTCCATCCGTGACAACTGCATCAAGGGTCAAGGCTATCACGCTCTGCCTAGGAGCTGCCTTGGGATACCCCAACACACGTACCGCAGTGTGCTGAATGATGCTAAGCACGCAGTTACATGGGTATTCACAGCCTGTCATGCCTCAAGCTGCTCCAAAACATTTGGTGGTTTCCAGCGGTTTGCGTTGGAGAATCTACCTGCAAACAATTCTGATGCATTTCAGAGGCTACTGTTAGAAAAATGGATAACACTTCACTTTACTGAAGTCCACCTAAACCAGCCTGTGCTCGTCGGGAAGCTGGAGCAGCCAGGTGCTGTGCACCCTCCTGACTGCAAACCACGCTACGGGGCTCTCCAGCGCCAGGACCAGGCTCTGCAAATAGCAAGGAGGTCACGCTGAACATCCCGGGAGACCAGCACAAAACAGGAAACTTTCTGCATGAACAAAAAAATTCCCTTATCTGCCTTAACCACAGTAACATTTGGATAAAGTGTTCTTGTCCATACCGGGACTGTAATCTGGCATTTCAGCGGGCCTGCTCTCAGATCTCTAGGGGTGCTCAGCTGATCCACACGGGCACCTTGGTGGAAAGGTTTATCTCTTGGCTTTTGAATTTCTAATTCTCTTCAGGATCTATAATCAGAGATTTGAGGAGTCAATTTATACCCAATAAAAAGTGATAGCCCCCTCCAGGATGTCTCTGCTACAACACACCTCCTTCTGAGACTCTTTTCCTTCCATTCCCAGCCTAAACCATCTCCATGAGCAGGAAAGCCCAAGCAGGGTAAAGCCTTGCCAAGGGAAGAAACTCTCCCATTATTCTCATCCAAGAAAGTGGCACAAAGGAAAAAAGACCAGAAGGGATGGCTCACGTCCCTGGGTCATGGCAGAGAACTGGAAAAGGCTCATCTCCAGGAGGACAGAGTGCCAGCGCTTCTTTTTTTAACTTAGCCAGCAGCTGCAGAATTTCAGCTTTATTAAAAGCCTATTTTGCCCTTGCTGCTGCAAAGGAAACCACCTCCCTCCTCTCCCCTCCCAAATAAAAGGCCAAAGTCTGCAGACAGACATCCTGTAATGTCACTTTAGAAAGAGATGGCAACTTGACTCATCTCAGTGGGACGCGCAGCACGGAGCAGCTTTACCTTCACTTCAGGTTACAACAGGAATACACTGCTCGCATGGCTGATCCTTGCTTTGAGGTTTTATTATGAGCAATACAACAAACCTTCAATATTCTCTGATTACAAGTGTCTGGAGCAAGAAAGGAAGAGATAGGCAGGGAAAACAGGCAGGCTGGATTTTGAGGCTCTAGGCACCACTCATTACCCACAGTCTCCCACTTACTTTGTTTGCAGCATTGCCACACGCAGAAGCCCTCTCTCCCAGAGATACACGCTGCGTGACAGGTCAGAAAGACCCCATTTAAACGGCCCTTCCTACAATATATTTTAGTGCAACGCAAACAAGAGGCTGCATTATTTGCCACGTCAGAATGACAAGAGACAGAGAGCACTGAACTAGATACCACGTACTAAACACTGTTCTCCAACAGCTATTCTAAGCCTACCTCAATTTATAGATTAATCTGGATCAGTAATTTAGGCCATTTGATGGTTAGCATTTAAAAGTGCACATTTCTGGGAAGGCTGAAAACCTGCTTGTGATTTACAAAATTACTGTGGGGTCTCTAGTGGCTTGGGCATTTGTCAGAGGCAGGTGTTCTGCATTAGCCACATTCTCCCTTCTCTCCCCTCATCCAGGTTTAATATCAGCAATGAAATACCAACTGCTCCTGCAGCATTTACTTCTAAAGCAGCAGAGCAAGCGTGAGTCTTGTCCCCCTTCCCATTTCTAGCGGGCTGCGTCAATCACTACATGATATTAAGGCTTTAGGATGATGTATATCAACCAACTGGAGTCGGGGAGAACGGGACCGGAAAGCATCCGAATAATCTGCGCCCTCCCCACGCCCCAGGGAGGGTGCCCTGAGCCTCCCGGGACAAGGAATATTCCTCCCCTGCATCCCCGCTTGTGGAGGATGGTGCCAGGGGCTGGCCTGGCCGAACAAACCAGAGCAGGATTTGAAGCGGGAAAGAGCAAGCCTGCCTCTGTTCGCAGCTAGCCCCTCCTTTCGCCCAGCCCTTTCTGACTCTGACCCCAAGTTGCTGCTATCTTTCAGGCCTGGGCTGGGATTCCCTCTGGAGTCTGTCAGCAGAGCTCTTTAACATGGCAGTGGGAATCCTCGCTAAGCAACGGGACTAACCGTCCTTCCTCCAACACCAACGCATCGGCTCCAAAACCCTCCCAGAGCCTGCAGTGTCTCTGCAAAGCAAGCAGCGAGCATTGCTTCAGCTGGCTCTCAGCATGGCCTGTTTCATAACACAAAAGGAAGCTGGAATCCCTCAGGGCTCAGATTTTTTTTAAACTGGGTAAACACACGCAAACACACATTATTTGCATGCACAGCAACTGGGACAAAGGATCTGTGGCCAGGTAGGTGTCTAACTGGTGGTCCAGGCATGCGGTAACATGTGTGCAATCCTAGAAATCTTGAGCTAAAAGAGACTTATCTCTAGACTGACTCTGTGCTGCTTCCAAGTCTCCAGATTAAAAAGCAGCCTTTGTTGTTTAGAATATTACCATGTCAGAAAAAACCCACCCCTGCTTGGCCCCCCACCCTAAAGGTTTGGTTTGTAACCCAAAACATTGGCACCTTAATACCAGAAGGTCAAAGCCCTCCAGTCATTAGGCAGATTATATTTAAGAGCCCTATGTGCAGCTGATCAGAGACTTATTCCTTAAAGGATTGAATGGCAAGACAGCGTACCTCAGCAAGCAATCTCATTTAATAGTCAATTAGCAGAGATGTGCTCTTCTGAGCTGAAGATCACTGCAGACAAAAAAAGATGCACCACCATCAGCTTTCCTCCGCTTCTGCTATTAAATCAAGCCAGCTGATCCACTCTTTCAGCCCATCGCTAACTGGCAAGACTGGGATGCATCTGAAAGTCACCCAGCGGTTTTATCCCACCCAGGACAGTAATATTCTTGATAATAAGCCATTTTTTTTTAGACTAGAGAGGGGCTGGATGGACTCAGAAGCCAAAAAAAAAACCCCCAACTTTTTCAATACAAAGCCCTTGTCTCTAAGCATGTAATTAAACTAGGGTGAATTACAATCCTCCAACAGCGACTCCCCTTGCGCAGCCGAATACCTAAACCCCACATGCACTGTCATACATCTGGGAAAAGAAAACAGCTAACTAAAGGCAGATTTGCATAGTGTTGATGTATTAGCACCAGCCAAATAACAGATGAGGGCAGGCCACCTACATCCAGCCACATGTTGGTAACAAGCAGCACTGCGAACCAGAGCACACACCCAAATTTCATAGGCCCACGGACATCAGTGTAACCAAGAGCACATGGGAGCTCTTCTCTAGAGCCGCCAGCCCCAGTGTTCAAAAGCCATGAGTCAGCCTCCGCACCCCCTCCAGTCAAGGTTAGCTGAAAAGCTAGACATTGCAGAAAAATAAGCAAAATCAGAAACAGTATTAATTTGCCTCCTAGTTTCTAAGCCTTAGGTTAAGCCAGCCAGAATGGCTGTTCTTTCCTTCCAGCCATTAGAGGCAGAAACTTTCTTTTCCTTGCTCAAAAGCTGAGGTTCTTACCTGATCGCTTTCCCCCAGGACTTGAGCATTAGGAGGAAAATTTGCCAAATATTTTAAGACTTGGTGGTTCATTCAAAGCTAGCATCACCCCCTCCCACAATCAATCAAATATGACACTGGGCAACTCGGGATCTGCAACAAGATGCTTGTGCCAGCTGATTAAGAGTAGAGAGCTGTTGTCCACAACCCAGCCCGGAGAGTCTGAGGGAAAGGTTTATGCCACCAAATCAGTGCTCTTCCTAAGAGTTTCAGCAGGGAGATTAAAGGCTTAAACTGTCTATGGACTCTGAATGACCACGTTGTGACCATGGACCATGTGAATGACCCTCTAAAATCCTCTGTGCTGGAGGAGGTGCAGTGCAATGTCATGCTGCAGAAAAACAGGGTTACTAGTGCAATCCTCCGAGAAGCAACAAAAGCAGCATATGAAAGCTGTCAATACCGGCACAGCAGTACTGACAGAACAGAAATCCCAGAGATTTCAGAAAAACGCTCCTCTGAAGCAACGCGAACAACTCATGGACACAGCAGAGAGGCAATATGAAAGGGTCTGCACGTCAAATTAGGGTTCCTCCTAGCTTGTGGGTTACCACAAACACCTCTGCAGGCTGAAACCTACCCTGGGGACTCTGATTTATTCTCCTGCCTTGAAGACTGGGGAGAGCACAAAGATGCCCAAAGCCTAATAACCAGCCTGGTGACAACCTGCAAGGAGAAATCGAGGCTCACTTTTTCCTCTTATCATTGCCACGCTGACTCCGCACAGAGGTAACAAAGGCAAAGCAAGACTGCCTGAACGTCTGTTTTCAGCAGCAGAGCTAAACAAGGCCAATTCTGAATGGCAAAAGGCTGTAGAGTGAAGCTGCCACTAGAGACAACCATTTTTCACAGTATACCCTTGCTTGAACGCAGCAACAAGATGAATAAATTCTGATGGAAGAAAAACTGACAGCTCTTGCCATTTAAATATATGGCTAAAGGCACAGCTTAGAAGCCGGATTCTTATGTGATGAACAAAAAACCTCTTCAGTTTTGTTCTCCCTCATCGCAAAATCCTACAGAAACATCTCCCGGGTGGGGTGCTTACCTGAGCAGACCCTGCCGTGTTCAATTCTGTAGAGAACAGAGCAGATGGGAAAGTCTGCGTCGGTACAATCCCAAATAACCACTTCAGAAGGCAAGTGTTTATTTTACCCGGTTCCTCTGCTTTATGAGTTTGAGGCAGAATTTCCCTGCTGGCTTCCTGACCTTGCACATTTGGTTGAGCTGAAGGCATGAAGCACCAAGCACTTCTTTCAAACTCGGGAGGAGCAAAGGGCATGAACACATGAGCAGAGGGACCAAAGTTACAGGTGATATTGTATATACCAGAAAAGGTGACCCGGATCTCAGGGTTAAACCATTGCAGGGAACAACACTGCACTCCAGAAGAGGACAGCCACAACCCCTCAGCCCTCCACGGGTGTGAATGAGGCACACCCTGGGACCTGGGGGAGACAACAGCGGTACGGAGAGATGAGGTCAAGTCTCACAGCAAACTCAGAGGCAGGGCTGAGGAGAGCTGATGTGTACTGGCTCCTAGCTACACCCGGCTACTAGGATCACCTCCTCGTCACCTTGCACTTCTTGCCTTCAGGCCCTCAGGCTGTTACAACTGGATAAGCTAAAAAAGCACAGGAATCAAGACTCAGCAATGAAAATCCCTGATCTGGATTAGGCACGCAGCTGAGTTACCTGCACTTCCATAGCACAGCCAGGCTTTCTCAGCAGAGCTGCACATACAGGTAGCGTACAATCCCAATGAAAAATCAGACAAATAAAAAAAGGGTACTTTTAGCCACAGGGTTTCCCCAAGGCCTTCACCCCTCAAGGGGTGGCTGCACCCAGAGCCACATGGAAAACCCAAGCTGGCTTCGAGCATGCCAGCAGCGAGATGCACGGATTCACTCTGCGTCCCCAAAGCAGTGCTGTGGCTGGGCTGCTTGGGACTTCGATCACCCTCCACCCTGCAGACACACTGCCTTAGTCTGGGCTGAAGCTCCCCATGTCCTCCTCACCCACATCACGTGCATCTGGTGATATAGAGGGTGCTGGGTCTGGTGTGCCCAGCTTTCCCCCGCATCTCCAAGTCTACTGATCACGAAGTCAGAGCTTTCTATGTCCAGTTAAGCTATTAACAAAGCAAGCATCCCAAGACATCAGTTAAGTCTGTTATGCCACACACAACCAGCTCCCCAGCAAATTCCCTTGAAGCAACTCCATCACTTGTTTCAACCTGCCGGCGTAAAGATGAACGGCTGGCGGGAGGATGTTAAATGCTGTTTCAGGCTGCTCTTGAGAAGGTTGTGTGGGAACTGTTCACACCCTTCTCCTGAGCACACACTGGTGCGAACGCAGTCTGTACGCTACTCATTTCTATGATCATGCGGCTACAGCAAGGGGAGCATCTTTGTTCCTGCCACGTGTCTGCCTTATAGAGGACATGAAAGCTGCTGGCTTTGCTTTACACTGGGATCCATGCCTTTGTCCCCCCTTCCCACATTTTAAAATATAAACAGCTGGAAGCCCTTCTCCAAACTATTTTCCCCTGCTTCTTTCTGTTTTTGTTTAGGACAATGTTAATCTGGTCCTCTCTGATTTTGCCAGATAATTTTCTGGAGATCTCAGGGATGGTTATTTTTTGATTGAAGGGCTGGAGCACCACAAGGCTAATGAAGACATCCTTTCCCCAAAAAGGGTTTGATAGTCAGCGGAGACAGCAAAAGCGAGAGACTACAGGAATCTTTCAAAGCTTCTTGCATTACAGGCACAGAGAAGAGATCATCCTCCCCTTTGTTGTTCATGTTTAAAGCGTACAGAGCCCCATATATTTAATTCCCATGTACATTGCTCAGTCTCCTGCATTGCAAGCAAGACTATGTCATGAGAACTCCAGCATGCCACATCCTTACCCATCAATTTTGGGAACCGGGGCAGGGCTGTGGTAAGCAGCAGACCAAGAGGGACATGGTTTTATTCCCTGTAGGATCTCCACACGCTCCCCTGCCCCCACCCTACTTGGAGGAAGCAGCGGGGAAGAGAGGAGCGTGTTAGACGCGTCAGTCTTTGGTCTTTTTCATATCTGCAAATACAAGTTTCTTATTAAAAGATAAGGAAAAAAACCCTTTCATCCTCTACGCCCTGACCTAATCTTTAAATACCTAGTGAAATATAAGTAATCGAGAGATGCTTTTAGCAGCTGTGGGCTCAGTCATCCCTTTCATGTACGTAGACAGAAGCTGAGTAGGACTAAGGGTTGCTTAAGTTAAAACTGACAAAGTTTGATCACTGTGCCTGGCAATGAATATTAAAAGCAGTAACAAGATTGACATTATCTAGCTGCACTGTAGCTTCTATTTTTTTTTATTTAAACGCTCCATTCTTCAGTTCTTACTGCAAGGACCTGAGTCAGGAAAAATACAGCTCAGGCTGACATCTTCCAGAAGTGCCTGCTAAAGCCCAGCTTTCGGGGTGCAAAATTAAGACACTTGAAAGGGCTCAGCTTACAAAGCAACATGATTTCCTGAGAACAAACATGAATAAAAACACTCCTCGTGTGTCATGTGCTGCACACACGTTTGAGGCTTCAAAGAGGCACCGCTTGATTTTTCTAGATGTAGGGCAATGGTGCTAAACCACCTTCTTCACCTTTCACAGCCAGCTCCGTTCTCCGAGAAGTGACTGCATAGAGGCAGTAAGGAACTGGAGCTCTCCCACATGCTCCAGGGACCGCATTAACTGCAGTTTCTGCTCCGAATGATGACAGATGTTTCCCTGAATGCGTAGAATTCATTTTTTCTCCCTAAAGAAACGTCTTAAAAGCTGCTAAGTGGCTCTAACTGAATGAGTGGTGGTTAAACAAGGGCATAAGACGGAACAAGCAAGTTGCCAAAATGCTTTTTCTCTTTAAATAGGAGGAGAGAGCACCATCGCCTGCACAGACTTGCTCCAATGCCCAAATTACCCTCACCACGAAACATATACCTTATTTCTAGCTCCAGCTCTTTCAATCACTGCTTACAGTTGCTTCTCGATGGGCTGCGTTAAGGAGCACCTCCCTCAACTGAGAATGACGTCCTCGTGCAGATAACTACAGGCTAAGGTCAAGTCATATCGTACAGCATTCTTTCTAACCCAAAAGCTGTATTTCGTCTCTCACGTTAATGAGAGCCTCCGCGTGATGCGACAACAACTCGTGTTGTATTTTGTAGGGGAGGTGGGAGCTGTTTCCAAGTAACAGAGCTAAAACCCTGGGCTGCCCAAGGTCGCAGAGGATATCTCTGCTGCGGAGCACGCTTAGGCACTTCTGCAGCTGCTGCCCCGAACTCCACAGAGAGCATACAAAGCCTCTCAGGGGATCCCCTCGTACGTTAAACCTGGGACAGCTGGTTTCTCTGCAGCTGTAGAACAAATCTAAGCAGAGCTCTCACGTGGGCTGACAGCCCCACCTATTCTGCAGCAAGGATGTGGGCTGCAGCAGCACCGCTTGCCTCTCCACAGCGGAGATGTTTTCCCGCAGCTCCCTGGGCTTCGCCTCTCTGCTGCTCTTGTCCCACAAAGACGCACGAGCATCAATGACAGGCTGGTCCCAAGCTGCCACCAAGCCTCAGCACTGTTCTGGACTTAGCCTCTTCAGGCTGCCAATTTAATCACTACAATTCCAGAGAGGCAGGGACCCACCTCTTGCTACCTCTTTTTTTTCCCCCCCATCCTTTGAAGAAGAGAGACATTTACTATCAGTCAACCAAGAACAGTGTTTTCATCACCAGATGTTCTCTTTGAGCATCCTGTCATCATAGTTTGTGTTCTTAAATCTTTAAGTAACAAGATGCTTGCTGAAAGCTGATGGTCAAGCGCTCACACAGCAAAATCTAGCTCAGCCTGGCCACTTTGCAAGTAGGATATTATTTTATTATACATGAAAAAAGGTAAAAAACCCCAGCACTGGGCATAAACAAGCTGACTGTACATAATGGACATTGTTAGGTGTCTGAATAGGTCACTGACTCAAAGGAAAGTTCAGCTCCACAATGCAGGTCTTGAGCTCTGAATACCAAGCAGAAAGCATCCCTGTGCACTCATGCCCCACGCATTCAGCGCAGCTGGATCTTTTTGTATTTCTCACTGTCCATTTCCTCCTGAATTTCCCTAGTTTCCTTCCATTCGTATTACAAGCCTTTGTTCTTTCTCTGCCCTCTTCTTCCTACTATTTTGAAGTGTACAGATGGAGTCTAAGGGTGGGGAAGCAAACAGAATCGCAGCACGTTAGAAAAACAACTTTCGCATCTACTCATAGTAAAAATAGGATAAACCAGCTCTAGCATTGTGTGGAAGTAGTGACCCCTGTTGCAAGAGATAGGACCCTGCCAAACTGCAGCTACAGCCACAAAGAATTTTGTCTCTATCAAATATTAATGTGTTAAAATAGGGCCCTTTATGAAATTCATTTAATCCTAGTATTTGCTAGTTGCTCAAACCTCGGTGGGGCTTTCCACCAGGACTCCCATCGTCCATCGTGGTGGAACATTCTTCTTCCCATCAACAGGTCTCAAAGTACTGCAGCAGTCTGTACAGTAGAGTTATCCCAACTTTGAACACGGCTTAACTGAGACATCCTGAGCAACTGATCTGAGCGTCTCTACAGTCTTTCAGTATAGGAGGAAGGTATTCGCACATTGGCAGCCTGGGTTTGGGTCTGACACTGATGAGCTTCTCCTTTGGACTCAGACGAGTCACACATTACCTACTAATGAGATTAATTTTGTAAGAAGCACCTGCTGTGAAAAACAAACCCAGAAGCTGGGGTCACTGATGTACGGCTCCAGGCATGTGCACCGGCACTGGGGAAGCCCAGCTGGGAGGAAGACAAGCTGAGAGAGGTACTCATCCCAAACATGGAGGGTTAGAAAACACCTCTAAAGGCTGAGCCAGGGAAATGCTGAAAACACCTACAGAAGGAGTTGTCTAGCTGTTGTCGGCCTCACTTTGCTCCAGATTTCAGGACTGGAAGTGCTCCCCATTGAGATCCAAGACACCCCGTGATCTCAGGGTGTTTTGGGACCAGGGCAGGTCCTGCCCCAACAGAGCAGCGCCCAGCACTCCCGCTCACACCAGCCCAGACAAGCTTTATATCGTGCAAGTTTTCTACAGACTTTCTTTCCAAATATCCAAAGACAACCTGTGTGCATTACAACTAACACCAGGACTTCTGCAGCACTTGAGACTACCAGAGCTGTCTGCTCTTTCAGCGATAATAATCACCTGTCAAAAATGCAGATCAGACTGGAGACGAAATAAGGGTTAAAAGGAAAAAATATGAATAAGTACCTGGAGCTGTAGCCAAGGCAATCAAGAGACTGAATTCAGCTGCTTTGGTAAGTACCTTTTAATGCAACATGTTCCTCCTCCAGTGCAGGAGTCCTAGGGTGACTCCACAATAGTTTTGTGCCTGTGGCTTTAAATTTGCTAATAAATAGCCTATGCGCTCCTGCACACGATGGATGTGGGGGAGGGAGAAAAGAGAAAGATTTCAGATTACAACAAGAACAGTATTTGTCACTTGCTTTAGATGGTGTGAGAGGCAGTTTCCAGGCTCCTGGACTCAAGAAGAATATTTTCTGTTCCATTCCTGATGTGCTTGGCTGCCTTCTGCCCAAACCTGTTTTAAATCCATTAATGAAACTAGGCCGAGTCTGCATAACTTCTTAATTCCCTGGTGGAAAAAGGGCACTTGAGTACATTTCCGGGAATGACAGACACCCACCGTTCCCACCATTGTCATGCGAAGCACTGCTCTCTGGCCAGCTCCCTCCTCAAAACCCACTTTCTCCCTGGAATATCACCCCAAGTTGTCGCTGATTGCTTTATGGAGAACACAGGAACTTGATGAGATTCACTTTTCTCTTTATAGCAGCACCTCACTACACTGGCTAGTCCTGCATTGCTGCTGTGCTTGCATCCAGTTTCATACACATTAGCGAGATCGCACTCATGCACACGGATCAGGTCTTGACACCCATCTGCACCGAGGTCAGGAACGGATCTGCTCCAGGTAGTAAGGATGGTGGGAATGATAAGGAAGGCTTTTTATTCCTGTATTGCCCTGCGGTCTAAAGGGACCCACCCAGCACCACTTTCATTCCCCCTCTGCTCAAGTGAGGAAGCACAGAAGAGCAGCGACGCATCCCTCCAGCTCCACGCAGCGTGGAAAAGCTGGGGCGGTGCTCCTCTAGCAGGAACTAGGTTTGGCAGCTCCAGAACCGATCCTGCTTCCAGGAGCCGAAACGGTCCCCAGCAGAAAGCAGGTGGCTCTTTGCAGATCTGAGCACAACCTGGAGAAGTCCCTAGGGAGAGAGAAGGACCTACTCTACAGGACCACGTGTGGGCCTGCAAAGACATGTGCTGACATTCATGTTATAAGTAAGGCCCTTTCACTTCCATACAGCAGCTCCCTGGACTGCAGTTTGCATGAGCTGAAATCCTTTAAGGACAGGGGCCACCGTTAGTAGCAACATGAGCTGCGCCTAGGACAGAGCCTTTCTCCAGAGATCCAGAGAAGAGATGGCAAACGCTTCTTATAGAAAAATCAGAATTATTCCAGCATATGAAAAGAAACCCTCTTTCCCAGAGTGTTAAGGCACTAGTAGACTACATTTTTTAAAAAACTAAGTTAAAGGACACAGCAACAGCTAATAAAATGGGCACCAGTTCCGTGACAGCAGCAGGATTTTTTGGCAGAAGTATTTTAAGGCTAACCTCCTGTTCCATGAACAGCGTCAGCCTAAATGGGAAGGATCGCTGAGTCAGCTTTTGCTCTGGGCTTCACAATGTGCTCTATGTTTTCCAGCAGGCTGTAATCTACCAGGGAAAGCTGAAGTGGGGGGAAGGGGGTGAACATAAGAGCTTTGAAGAAATGTGGAAAAGAAATATATGAAATTCAAGCCTCTGTTTAATTAAAAAGCTGAAGAAAATTACATCACAGTGTTGTAGGTCTGAGTGAGCTATGACTGCAAAGACCATGGGCGCTAGCAGTTGTGTATATGTGACTGCAGCGATGCTCTGCTGGGACATGAAATATTTTTTCTTGCAACTCTATGCAACAGATGATGATGTTATCCTAATAGTCACCTTCATATACGTGCAAGTAGAGCAGCTTTCAGAACAGGAGATACTGCAAGTTATCTGTTGACCAAAGGTCGTGTCTAATCCAGGACCTTGTCGCTAGCACTGCCCAAGAGCATGCACGCAAGGGAAGATGAAAGTTCAAGTGTAAAATGACCCTTCCTCGGTGTACTTTCCCTGCCTCAGGAAAACAAGCGCATTTGGAAAAGAGAAGATCTTTAAGACTGAAGTTCCGTCACAATTTAAACCCCATCCACCTCTTCCCTGACATTGGCTCCAGCACTCAGCTGCTGCAGAGCTGTTTTAGCATGCGATGCTGGCAGTCAGGCTAGTTTCAGCTAAGCGTACCGAAATAGCTCAGCAAAAAGATCCAACAGGCATGGATGTGAGAGGAATGGTGGGAACACAACAGCCAGTGGCCAAATCTTCTGGCTGATGATGCAGTGGAGCCTCAGCCTGAAAGAAGTGTCATGCACAGGACCACTCTGCTAACAATATATTTTGTAAGTAGCCAGGAAAAGCCTTTATGTTTAAATAAAGGACTTGGCAGAGAAAAATCACTTCCTCTCGTTTACTCTCTCCACATTAAGTGAAACTTCAGTTGAATTAAAAGACTGGGTTGCTGTCCCCCTCTCCGTCCCCTGCAGCCTCTCAGTGTGGTTTGCTTTTTTACATAAAGATAGTTATCCTAAAGTTTTATAAGCTTGCTTTTCCTTTACCAACTAAACATGCTAAGGTGCTCAAACTCTACAGTGCAGTGTATGCAACCAGCATGCCGACTAACTCATGACAACATGCTCCCATGCCACTACCTGATGCATCAAATGCTGGCACAGGACAAAAGGTGAGTCCTCTCCTGGACAGCTTTATCTTGCCCAGATGAGTCCGAGCTGCGCTGTGATGTTCTCTGCTACCCTCATCAACAACTACCCCTGTACTTTGAACATTCCTCCCTGCAAGAGCTATATCCTACACTGGAACAGCCTGCAAAAATTAAATGACCATCGACTACTAGCTATGTTGTAGACTACACTTATTACAACCAGTTAACGTAAAAGCTGGCGCTGAGATGCAGAAAATATCCTACAGTCAGCTCCTCATCTTCACAGCAACAGGGGAGGAAGGGGGGCTGCAATGCCCAGACAAAGCCCCAGACCTCTGCTCACTGCTACGCAACCAGCCCGCGTGCCTCAACAGGCACTACCCTGCAAATCCCATTCGGAGAGAGTTTATTAGACCAGGCACAGCAAGGCACAAAGCCAGCTCGGATTTGGAAGCAGCACAGCTCAGCCTGCACAAAGCTATGCCTTTGCTAGTAAGCCCTCAAAGAACTGGCAGGTATGCTCTGTGTGGAGCCAGCTCAGGGGTCCGTGGGCCCCTGTTACAGTTTATTCACAAGCCACGTGATGGGTCCCTTGCTGGGAAAGGGGCAACTGCACACGCAAGAAACCCAGCGTGTTCTGGCTGCTTATTAACTCTGTACGTGGCTCGAAGTCCTAATAGGATCAGAGAGACGAGAACAACACTGAAAGTTACTTTTAAAAGTTTCTCAGCCCTTATCATGCCTTCTGGATGACTGTTCAACGTGATTAGCTGATGAAGAACCACACAGCAGAACTACTCGGTACTCTCTGAACGGAGGCTCTAGAGATGACGACGACCTACCACATCCAACTCACCATGCCTCGAGCATTTCGAAGGAACAGGGTCTTCACCTCTTCCTCCACAGCAATCAATCCATAGGCGCCTGGGTTTCTGGGCAGCTGCTTTCTTTTCAGTTACATCACAAATCAAAGTAAATAAAAAAACCTCTGTCAGGGGCCTCTTCCTAAGTCTCAGTCTGAATCTTTCCTTTCCCATTTTCAGCCCCACAAGTCCACAGCCTGTGGACCCAAGAGGACCTCGTCCATTATTTCTGCATCTGAAGCATGTTATCACTTTGCAAAGCCCTCTTTTTTATTTTGCACAACACTGAATTCCCCACGGCATTCAGCACAATCTCTAAGCGAACGCTTCAAGGCTCCCAGATTGTCACAGCCACAGCCCTGTTATATTGGTATCAATATTTAAAACCAAAAGGCCCTCTTCCTCCAACACAACCTGTGTTTCCAGGTTTATCACAAACAATAAAAAATGCATGCACATACTTTGGGCTTAAGGTGCACATACAAAACCAGATTCACTCATGCATTGGCCAGACAGCTGACATCCATCCTGACATTTATCTCCATGTATGAGAAGGAAAGATGAATCACTCACAGCTATACGGCTCTGGAGTTTGCCCTTGGTCAAGCTGGTAAATGTCATAAATCAGCCACTGTGCATCCTCAGATACAGAGACAGGCACCTAGAGAGAGCTGGAGAGCAAGAGGGGCAGCAGCAGACTCCTCTGAATTAAACAGGCATAAACACAACCGTGTCCTAGTGACATCTAAATAAAACCCACAAAAGCAGAGCTCAAGCAATTTGCTGTATTCTGGGACGTTCTGGCGTATTTGTAACTGTTTCAAACAATTTGTTCAACAATTAGCTGCCGCAGTTAATTAACCTCAGAGAAAGGAGAGGATTCTTCATTTATTGAGGTCTTCAACTCAAGATTAGCTAAAATCCTTTACCAGAAAAGCCAAACAGAGGCCACTGGTTTGGCACAGGGGTGGCCGGGGAGAAGCGTGCCATGCAGGAGTTTAGGCCAGATAAACTCGTGAGCGTTTCTGGCCTTCGGCTCTAGCAGCCAGACAGAGGTTGTAGCTGAAAGTAGTTGACTAAGGAGCTATTTTGCAGGCCTGCCACATTAGGCATGTCCAATTCAGAGGTTTTTTTTTTTGTTTTATTAAAAACCTCTTTCCCCATACAACCAGACTTCTCACTTAAAAGCAGGAGCATTTAACCCAGCAGACACGAAGGCTACATGGAAAGCAAGTAATACACGAAAGGCAATCCAGAAGCTTGGGATCAGCCTCAGATCTGGGAAACCTCATCTGCCAGACTTCCCGGGTAACCTCAGGCAAGCCAGCCTGCTAGTGCCTTCACTTCTCCGTTTAATGGTCAGGATGGAGAGAGACATTAACCACACCGCAGTGATGAGGACCAGGCAAAGGGCATCTCCAGCAGGGTACACAAACAGAACACTTGGTCTCAAACTTTTTCACCTATTCCAGTAACAGTATTGGTAGAATCATAGAATCATTAAGGTTGG